>NC_064866.1:2762500-2780794 GCF_024139225.1 Suncus etruscus | reverse complement strand
CATGTAGCCTGCCACCTTGCTATATGAGTCTATTGTTTCTAGAAGCTTTTTGATAGAGTCTTTGGGGTTTTCTAAGTAGAGTATCATGTCATCTGCAAACAGTGAGAGCTTGACTTCTTCCTTTCCTATCTGGATTCCCTTGATATCCTTTTCTTGCCTAATCGCTATAGCGAGTACTTCCAGTGCTATGTTGAATAGGAGTGGTGAGAGAGGACAGCCTTGTCTTGTGCCAGAATTTAGAGGAAAGGCTTTCAGTTTTTCTCCATTGAGGACAATATTTGCCTCTGGCTTGTGGTAGATGGCCTTAACTATATTGAGAAAGGTTCCCTCCATTCCCATCTTGCTGAGAGTTTTGATCAAGAATGGATGTTGGACCTTGTCAAATGCTTTCTCTGCGTCGATTGATATGATCATGTGATTTTTATTTTTCTTGCTGTTGATGTTGTGTATTATGTTGATAGATTTACGGATGTTAAACCAGCCTTGCATTCCTGGAATGAAACCTACTTGATCGTAGTGGATGATCTTCTTAATGAGGCATTGAATCCTATTTGCCAGGATTTTGTTGAAGATCTTTGCATCTGCATTCATCAGCGATATTGGTCTGTAATTTTCTTTTTTCGTAGCATCTCTGTCTGGTTTAGGTATCAAGGTAATGTTGGCTTCATAAAAGCTATTTGGAAGTTTTCCTGTTTTTTCAATTTCATGAAAGAGTCTTGCCAGGATTGGTAGTAGTTCCTCTTGAAAGGTTTGAAAGAATTAATTAGTAAATCCATCTGGGCCTGGGCTTTTGTTTTTGGGCAGACATTTGATTACTTTCTTAATTTCCTCAATAGTAATGGGTGTGTTTAGATATGCTACATCCTCTTCATTCAATCATGGAAGATTATAAGATTCCAAAAATTTATCCATTTCTTCCAGGTTTTCATTTTTAGTGGCATAGAGTTTCTCAAAGTAGTTTCTGATTACCCTTTGAATCTCTACCATATCAGTAGTGATCTCTCCTTTTTCATTCCTAATACGAGTTATCAAGTTTCTCTCTCTTTCTTTCTTTGTTAGTTTTGCCAGTGGTCTATCAATCTTGTTTATTTTTTCAAAGAACCAACTTCTGCTTTCGTTGATCTTTTGGATGGTTTTTCTGGTTTCCACTTCATTGATTTCTGCTCTCAGCTTCGTTATTTCCTTCTGCCTCCCTATTTTTGGATCCTTTTGTTGAGCACTTTCTAATTCTATGAGCTGCGTCATTAAGCTATTCAGGTATGCCCCTTCTTCTTTCCTGATGTGTGCTTGCAAAGCTATAAATTTTCCTCTCAGTACTGCTTTTGCTGTGTCCCATAGGTTCTGATAAATTGTGTCTCCATTGTCATTTGTTTTCAGGAAGGTTTTGATTTCCTCTTTGATTTCATCTCGGACCCACTGATTATTCAGTATGAGGCTATTTAACTTCCAGGTGTTAAAATTTTTCTTCTGTGTCCCTTTGTAGTTTACATATAATTTCAGGGCTTTGTGGTCAGCAAAGGCAGCCTGCAAAATTTCTATCCTCTTGATATTATGGAGATATGTTTTGTGTGCTAACATGTAGTCTATCCTAGAGAATGTCCCATGTACATTAGAGAAAAATGTGTATCCAGGCTTCTGGGGGTGGAGTGTCCTGTATATATCTACTAGGCCTCTTACTTCCATTTCTCTCCTCAGGTCTAGTATATTCTTGTTGGGTTTCAGTCTGGTTGACCTGTCTAGTGTTGACAATGCCGTGTTGAGGTCTCCCACAATTATTGTGTTGTTATTGATATTATTTTTCAGATTTGTCAACAGTTGTATTAAATATTTTGCTGGCCCCTCATTCGGTGCATATATGTTTAGGAGGGTGATTTCTTCCTGCTGTACATATCCCTTGATTAATACAAAATGTCCATCTTTGTCCCTTACTACTTTCCTAAGTATAAAGTTCGCATCATCTGATATTAATATGGCCACTCCTGCTTTTTTTGGGGTGTTGTTTGCTTGGATGATTTTCCTCCAGCCTTTTATTTTGAGTCTATGTTTGTTCTGACTATTCAGGTGCGTTTCTTGTAGGCAGCAGAAGGTTGGATTGAGTTTTTTGATCCATTTAGCCACTCTGTGTCTCTTAACTGGTGCATTTAGTCCATTGACATTGAGAGAAAGAATTGTCCTGGGAGTTAGTGCCATCTTTATATTAAAGTTTGGTGTGTCTGTTTGTAAGCCTTGTCTTAAAGTATGCCGTTCAGTTTTTCTTTTAAGAATGGTTTTGAGTCTGTGAAGTTTTTGAGCTGTTGTTTGTCTGTGAAACTATGTATTGTTCCTTCAAACCTAAAAGTGAGTTTTGCTGGGTGCAGTATTCTAGGCGAAGCATTTATTTCATTGAGTTTTGTCACTATGTCCCACCACTGCCTTCTGGCCTTGAGTGTTTCTGGTGACAGGTCTGCAGTAAATCTCAAGGATGTTCCCTTAAATGTAATTTCTCTTTTCGATCTTGCTGCTTTCAAAATTCTGTCTCTATCTATGGAATTCGTCATTGTGACTAGGATGTGTCTTGGGGTGTTTTTTCTGGGGTCTCTTTTAGTTGGCACTCTTCGGGCATGCAGGATTTGATCACATGTATTCATTATCTCTGGTAGTTTCTCTTTAATGATGTTCTTGACTGTTGATTCTTCCCGGAGATTTTCTTCCTGAGTCTCTGGGACTCCAATGATTCTTAAGTTGTTTCTGTTGAGCTTATCATAGACTTCTATTTTCATCTGTTCCCATTCTTTGAGTAATTTTTCCATTGTTTGATCATTTGCTTTGAGGCTTTTTTCCAATTTCTTCTGCTGTATGTAATTGTTATGTATCTCATCTTCCAGTGTACTGATTCTATCCTCAGCTGCTGTTAACCTGTGGGAAATCTCAAACATGTTTTTCTTCAATTCATCTACTGAGTTTCTCAGACCTGTTATTTGATCTGAAATTTCCGTTTGGAGTTTTCTCATTTCTATCTTCATATTCTCCTGATTCTTTTTAGTTTTCTCTTCTATACTTTGTTTGAGTTCTTTGAACATGTTCCATATTGCAACTCTAAACTCCTTATCTGAGAGACTGACTAGGTGGTTGATCATGTTCAAGTCATCAGAGTTGCCATCTTCATTCTCTATGTCTGGCACTGGCCCATGTTGTTTCCCCATTGTCACACTAGTACTGCGTGTTTTTCTACGTGTTGTGATTGTATTCATTGGCTAAATGCTGTGCACCGTCGCGAAGGGGAGCGGAGCAACCGTGCTCCTCTGGTTTCTCCCTTTCTGGGCGTGTGGACTCACCTCCACGGAAGGCTCACAGGAAGGCAGGCTGGCAGATGGGCCGCACCCAGGATGAAATCAGGCCAAAAATGCAGGACAGCAGAGTAGAGAGGCAGAAGGGTGCTGGCATCTAAGATCCAGCGAAGTTCAGTGGCTCCTCCCTTTCTGGGCGTGTCTACTCACCTCCACGAAAGGCTCACGGGAAGGCAGACTCCCCGGAAAGCTCACAGGAAAGCAGGCTGGCTGATGAGCCGCACCAAGGGTGAAATCAGGCCGAAAATGCAGGACAGCAGAGTAGAGAGGCAGAAGGGTGCTGGCATCTGAGATCCAGCAGAGTTCGGTGGCTCCTCCCTTTCTGGGCGTGTCGGCTCACCTCTAAGGAAGGCTCACGGGAAGGCAGACTCCCCGGAAAGCTCACAGGAAAGCAGGCTGGCTGATGAGCCGCACCAAGGGTGAAATCAGACCGAAAATGCAGGACAACAGAGTAGAGAGGCAGAAGGGTGCTGGCATCTGAGATCCAGCGAAGTTCAGTCAATTACAATTACTTTAATGAAATATTAAATACTATAAAATTAAAAACATTAATTTCAATTAATTAAAAACATTTAATTACACTAATCATAAATTAAATATACTTTAAAAGATTTTAGTCATAAAAAATACAAATATATAAGTTAAAATTTTTTTACTAGGTTCAAAGTTACTCTCAAAAAATAAGGAGTATAGAACTCCTAAAAGTCCAATCAAAGACATTTGATGAATCAGGAAAGACGAGTTGTAACTTGATATAGAACACAGCACTGGAACAGTTAATGATGTATTCCTCAGTTCGATATCAGGAGGCTTGCAATTGTGATGAGATTCCTACAAATAAAACGTTAAGAACTAGGAAGAAAAGATGAATTGTGAAAAATAATAAATTAAGGCATAAAGTGTCAGGAAAAAAAAACCATAAACAAAAATTATAAAACTGATAAACATGAAAATACATACTATACAAAATTATGGGAATAACACTCATTTATAATTGCCAGAAATATCTATTAAACAGGAATCAAAATAAAGCCAAAGAAAAAATTTGAACTAAATCAAAAAAAAAAAATAAGAAAAAGAAAAAAACACTTTGAAAATACAATAATGAAAAAACTGTTTAAATAAATATTTCAAAATAACAAAAAATTATAGTAATGAAAAAAAAAACTTTTTAAATTAAAGTCAAGTAAATTTAGGTGATCAAGAATTTCATGTGCAACATGACCATAAAATTCCATAATGCAAATATGAAACAATAAATATATTATAATCAGTCATCAATAATGAGCATTGTGAACAGTCTACCCAAAATTATGGTTATATCAAAACTATAATTATACCTCCATCTCAAAATCTATGTTGAGAGCAATTAAACACTGATGTTACAATGAAAAGTCAAAAGTTGCCAAATGAACATATATCGATAAACAATCATAAAGCAACATTAACATAATTAAGAATCTTTCATATAGGTCTTAAGTAACATCAATATATTGCAAAATCTTCTAATAGTAACCTAAAACAATACTGAAATTAAGGCATAAATACATCATACAAACAACCACAATGGGGATTCATTGTATTCTTTCCTATTAAGAAATCATATTTAAAAAATGACCAGCAAAACATCAATGATAATCGACAAATAAAGGAAATGATTATTAAGTCTTCATAATAGATCTCTGTGAAATATAAAACAAGATATATGCTGCTGTAGATTTTACCGATGCAATAGGGATTTTCTTGATCTTCTTATCATCAAAATTGATCCAATACTGTTTTGTGGCAATTTTACAATATGAAGTAAAATGTCCATAATGAACTTGACCAAAATGATTTGATACTGATGATAAATTATATTTTTCAATCTTGTTATTATCTTCTTGAGTGAATTCTGCTAAATTGAGGTCTTCCAAAGGAAAATTCACATAAGTGTATAATTTTTTAATCTGTTTTCCATCAAAAGCAAAACGTTTCAAATGAATTATCAATACGGGAGGTATTTTCCATAAATATGTTTTCTTTGAAAAATCCCTTTTAGTGTTGCAATTATTGCAGTGAATTCTATTGTTATCTCTCAAATCTTCTTCTTTAAAAAATTCAACAAGGCATTCCTGTAAAGTACATTTATCTGCAGACTTGACAGCCAGGGACAACTGAACAAATGTTTCATAAACCTCAGACTTTTGGTAACATGTAAGACACTGTAGTATAGATTTAAACTGTCCTTGAAAGGTATCATAGATAATAGATTTGCAAGCTCTAAATTGTTCATATTTATCATTGTCTATAAAGTGTACAGTTTCATCTGTTATTGAATTTTTAAGCAAATCTTGATGTAGTCCTTCTATAAGAAACATTAATAATTCGTGAGGATCCTGTTGGTTGTGTCCAGCAAATTGGTCATTGAGTAAACTTATTGTTGCTTTGAAACTTTCAGGATTGAAATACATATGGCATCCATTTCCCATGATTTTAATAAGATGACCAAATTCATCTGCTAATTTACCTTTATGTCCTTTTGTATTTTCTCTGTTAATATCTTTTTTATAATGATCTTGATAAAAATACTCAGTCAAGTCTGTAATATTATACAAGCATTGCAATATTGAATTCATGTAACATGAGTTACCCAAATTTTGTAATCCAGTGAAAACAGGTTTCTGTTTTTCTATATGTAGTCCGGACTGTAAGGATTTTTCACTTTTGTCAGATTCACTGAGAATATGGGGTATGAAAGTTAATCCCTCACTTACTTTCCCAGTCACCTCAGCAGCACCACAACTGTCAGTATCTTGAGCACTCTGTACTTGATGTGGGGAGGAAACTATAGTCCCAGCAACCTGACCTTGATCATCAGTGCCAGTCCGATTTCTAACGAGACGCAAGGGGACCCAAAATTTCTTAGGAGGGTTGTCATTTGTAGAAACATAAGCATAACCCCTCCCTCTCAAGAGGAGAGAACCAGCAATCCATTTTTTATCCTCTTTTATCCAAATTGGAATATTTGTTGTTTCTTGTCTCTGATTATCTTCTTTAAAATGTTTTTCCCCTGCTGTATAGCTCTCTCCCTGAGGTAAATTTAGATAATTTAGTGTAATGAGAGTCAAAGATAACAGCTCCGTTGGCATTAAACCTCTTTTTCTATTCTTTTGCAACTGAGTTTTCAGAATTCTATGGGCTCTTTCCACAATTGCCTGTCCTTGACAATTGTGGGGAATTCCTTTAAGATGTTTTATCTGCAATTCATTACAAAAAAATTCAAAAGTTTTACTTATATAAGATGGTCCATTATCAGTCTTAATAGAATACGGAATACCCATAACAGAAAAACATTGTAAAAGAAAACTGCAAACTGCCTTAGATTTTTGGGAAGACATAGGAATTGCCCAAATAAATCGAGAATATGTATCCACTACCACATGAAGGTATGGTTTTTTGGGAAATAAGTCTGTTTGAGTTACATCCATTTGCCACAATTCGTTAGACTGCAAGCCTCTTGGATTTGCTCCTGCTATATGGGTCTTTTGTGCTAGCGGGGCACATATGTTACATCTTTTTATAATTTCTCTCGCTTGCCTCCATGGAATTTGATAATTTACATGTAAACGACGAGCATTTGTGTGTAAGGCTGAATGTTCCTCTACAGGTGATTTAAATATAGGCATTGCCAACAAATCAGCAGTTTTATTTCCTTGAGCCATTGGCCCTGGAAGGCCTGAATGAGCTCTAATATGTGTGATGAAGATAGGTTCAGTTCTTTTTTGAATAATGTGTTGTAACTTTTTTAATAAATTCTGTATAATAGGACTGTGAGAATTGAGGGAGGCAGTGGCTATCACCGGGCATAAATTTACAACATATAGAGAATCAGAAACGACATTCATGGCTTCAGATACATTTTCTAATAGATAAATTAACGTTGCTAATTCAACTTTCTGTGCAGACTTATATTTGGTTTCTATTGTTATGTTCATATTTTCCCCAGTTATTCCGCCCCGTCCCCCACTTGATCCATCTACATAAAAAACTTTTGCATTGGGAATAGGAGAATCCCTCACAATTGAAGAGATAACAAACTGAGTCTTTTTCAAAAAGTCCCAGGTCTTTCCTTTTGGATAATGAGAAGAAATCTCTCCTGTAAAATCTGAGAGAGCCCTTTGTAGAGATTCATTAAGAGGCAATATTAACTCAATTTCCTTTTTTGGTATTGGCAATACTATTATATCTGGATCAAAACCTAACAAAGATATTGATCTGAGTCTTGCTTTGATAATCAATTCTGAGATTAGTTGCAGGTAAGATATCACAGACTGAGGCTGTTTGTTATGTAAATACACCCATTCCAAAGGACCAGCCTGTTGCATTAAAGCTGCAGTAGGTGTTTCTTTTGTAGGGAAAATTAATAAAAATACCTTCTCTCCAGGGATAAATCTTAAGAGAAATGATTTTTGCAGTCTGTTCAAGAAAATGTCCAATTCATTTTTAGCAGCTTGTGTTAAATTTCTGGGACTATCTAATGCAGGATTACCTTCCAAAGTTTTAAACAGATTAAACAGCTCTGCATTTGAGATTCCTAGTGCTGGGCGGAGCCAATTTACTTCACCCAAAAGTTTCTGAAAGTCATTAAGCGTTTTAAGGTTCTCTTTTTTTATGGAAATTTTTTGTGGACGTATTGATGTTCTGTCCAAAATAAAGCCCAAGTATTGATATGGTGGCATGGTCTGTATTTTTTCTAAAGCTATTTTCAGTCCTGCCATTTGCAAACAATTGATCACATAAGCATATAATTTCTGTAAATCTGTTTCATTATTCATTGTAATTAAAATATCATCAGTATAATGATAAATTATAGCTTGGGGAAATCTTTCACGAGCAGGGCTCAAGATTTTGTCCACAAAATATTGACACATAGTTGGTGAATTTAGCATGCCCTGAGGGAGAACAGTCCATTGAAAACGCCTGCAAGGGTGAGTATTATTAATAGAAGGAACTGAGAATGCAAAACGGTGTTTATCATCTGGGTAAATAGGAATATGATAGAAACAGTCTTTTAGGTCAATTATAATTAGTGGCCATTCCTTAGGGATTACTACAGGTGATGGTAAACCTGTCTGTAATTTTCCCATAGGTACCATAGATAAATTCACAGTTCTCAGATCCATTAACAATCTCCATTTAGAGAGCATAAAAACCGGCTATCCTTTGCAAAAGCTGGCTCCCTGTGTGTGACACCAGGCGGGGAAAATCCGCGAAAGTACACCGGCCCAGTGGGGCTCAGCTGTGAAAGACTGTGAGTGTGACCTGTCTATGTCTGTCTACTGTCCTCTTGCGTGAAACTCTTGCGAGTGGGGCAAAAAGAGCCTCCAGAAACCTCGCTTGCCCAGACGCCATTTTCAGGGAGGGACTTCAGAGCATAAAAGCCGGCTATCCTTTGCAAAAGCTGGCTCCCTGTGTGTGACACCAGGCGGGGAAAATCCGCGAAAGTACACCGGCCCAGTGGGGCTCAGCTGTGAAAGACTGTGAGTGTGACCTGTCTATGTCTGTCTACTGTCCTCTTGCGTGAAACTCTTGCGAGTGGGGCAAAAAGAGCCTCCAGAAACCTCGCTCGCCCAGACGCCATTTTCAGGGAGGGACTTCAGAGCATAAAAACCGGCTATCCTTTGCAAAAGCTGGCTCCCTGTGTGTGACACCAGGCGGGGAAAATCCGCGAAAGTACACCGGCCCAGTGGGGCTCAGCTGTGAAAGACTGTGAGTGTGACCTGTCTATGTCTGTCTACTGTCCTCTTGCGTGAAACTCTTGCGAGTGGGGCAAAAAGAGGCTCAGAGGAGCACGGCCGCTCCGCTTCGCTACGCGGCCGTGCACTCTTTCTAAGGAAAGAACTCCATTGCAACAAGAAGGAAAAATCACACTAAGAACGGCGCTATATCACAGAAGCAAACATTTCTCTCTGGACTGTCTTCTCTGTTACATGCTCGGGCCTAAGATTTGACCCAGTGTGAGGCTTCATCCACGGAGGACTCCCCTCCCTTAGAGGCAAGTCAGCCCATCCAGAAAGGGAGGAGCCAGAGGAGTGTGCTGCCTACATCATATAGACAATGAATACCACTACAACACGTAGAAAAACCCACAATACAAATGTGACAATGGGGAAACAGCGCAGGCCAGCATCAGACATAGAGAATGAAGATGACAATTCTGAGGACCAGATAATGACTGAACAACTAATCAACCTCTCAGATAAGGACTTTAGACTAGCAATATGGAAGGTGCTCAACAGACTCCAAGAAACCATGGATCGAGTTGAACAGAACACTAATAAGAACCAAGAAAATATGAAGGCAGAAATGACAAAACTCCAAACTGAAATAACATGTCAACTAACAGGCCTGAAAAACTCAGTAAACGAAGTGAATGACAAAATGGATAAGCTCTGGGACAGGGTATCAGAAGCTGAGAATAGACTTGGTGCTGTGGAAGATGAGATACATAACAATTCCATACAGCAGGAGAGATTGGACAAAAAACTTAAAGCAAATGAGCAGACAATGGAAAAATTAGTCAAAGAATGGGAACAGACGAAAATAGAAGTCTATGATAAGATCAACAGAAACAACTTAAGAATCATTGGAGTCCCAGAGACCCAGGAAGAAAATTTCCAGGAAGAATCAATGGTCAAGAACATCATTAAAGAGAAACTTCCAGAGCTAAAGAATATATGTGATCAAATCCTGCATGCCCGAAGAGTACCAACCAAAAGAGACCCCAGAAAAACCACCCCAAGACACATCCTAGTCACAATGACAAATCCCACAGATAGAGACAGAATTCTGAAAACAGCAAGATCAAAAGGGGAAATCATGTTCAAGCAAGCTTCCCTGAGATTTACAGCAGACCTGTCACCAGAAACGCTCAATGCCAGAAAGCAGTGGTGGGATATTGTGACAAGACTGAATGAAATGAATGCTTCACCCAGAATACTATACCCAGCAAAACTCACTTTCCGGTTTGATGGAAAAATACATGGTTTCACAGACAAAAAACAGCTCAGAAACTTCACAGACACAAAACCAGTCTTAAGAGAAAAACTGAAAGACCTAATCTAAGACAAGACTACCCAAAAGACACACCAAATTTTGAAATAAAGATGGCGTTAAATCCCAGGACAATTCTTTCTCTCAACGTCAATGGACTAAATGCACCAGTTAAGAGACACAGAGTGGCTAAATGGATCAAAAAACTCAATCCAACCTTCTGCTGCCTACAAGAAACGCACCTGAATAGTCAGAACAAACATAGACTCAAAATAAAAGGCTGGAGAAAAGTTATCCAAGCAAACAACACCCATAAAAAAGCTGGAGTGGCCATACTAATATCAGATAATGCAAACTTTATACTCAGGAAGGTTGTAAGGGACAAAGACGGACATTTTATATTAATCAAGGGGTACGTAGAGCAGGAAGAATTCACTCTCCTAAACATATATGCACCGAATGAGGGGCCAGCAAAATATTTAATACAACTGCTGACAAATCTGAAAAATAATATCAACAACAACACAATAATTGTGGGGGACCTAAACACGGCTTTGTCAACACTGGACAGGTCAACCAGACTGAAACCCAACAAGAATATACTAGACCTGAGGAGAGAAATGGAAGAAAGAGGCCTAGTGGATATATATAGGACACTCCATCCCCAGAAACCTGGATACACATTCTTCTCCAATGTACATGGGACATTCTCCAGGATAGACTACATGCTGGCACATAAAACATACCTCCATAAGATCAAGAGGATAGAAATTTTGCAGACTACCTTCGCTGACCACAAGGCTCTGAAATTATTTGTGAACTCCAAAGGGACTCAGAAGAAACACTTTAACACCTGGAAGTTAAACAGCCTCATGCTCAATAACCAGTGGGTCCGAGATGAAATCAAGGAGGAAATAAAAAGGTTCCTGGAAACAAATGACAATAAAGACACAAACTCTCAGAACTTATGGGACACAGCAAAAGCAGTACTGAGAGGAAAATTTATAGCTTTGCAAGCACACATCAGGAAGGAAGAAGGAGCTTACCTGAGTAGCTTAATGACACAGCTAATAGAACTAGAAAATGCTCAACAAAAGGACCCAAGAACAGGAAGACAGAAGGAAATAACAAAGCTGAGAGCAGAAATCAACGAAGTGGAAACTCAAAAAACAATCCGAAAGATCAACGAAAGCAGAAGTTGGTTCTTTGAAAAAATAAACAAGATTGATAGACCACTGGCAAACCTAACAAAGAAAGAGAGAGAGAGAAACTTGATAACTCGTATCAGGAATGAAAAAGGAGAGATCACTACTGATATGACAGAGATTCAAAGGGTAATCAGAAACTACTTTGAAAAACTCTACGCCACTAAAAATGAGAACCTGGAAGAAATGGATAAATTCTTGGACTCTTATAATCTTCCACGGTTGAAGGAAGAGGATGTAGCATATCTAAACACCCCCATCACCATTGATGAAATTAAAACAGTAATCAAATGTCTGCCGAAAAACAAAAGCCCAGGTCCAGATGGATTCACTAATGAATTCTATCAAACTTTCCAAGAGGAACTACTGCCAATCTTGGCAAGACTCTTTCATGAAATTGAACAAACAGAAACACTTCCAAATAGCTTTTATGAAGCCAACATCACCTTGATACCTAAACCAGACAGAGACGCTACCAAAAAAGAAAATTACAGACCAATATCACTGATGAATGCAGATGCAAAGATCCTCAACAAAATCCTGGCAAATAGGATTCAATGCCTCATTAAGAAGATCATCCACTACGATCAAGTAGGTTTCATCCCAGGAATGCAAGGCTGGTTTAACATCCGTAAATCTATCAACATAATACACAACATCAATAACAAGAAAAATAAAAACCACATGATCATATCAATAGATGCAGAGAAAGCATTTGATAAGGTCCAACACCCATTCTTGATCAAAACTCTCAGCAAGATGGGAATGGAGGGAACCTTTCTCAATATAGTGAAGGCCATCTACCACAAGCCAGTGGCAAATATTATCCTCAATGGAGAAAAACTGAAAGCCTTCCCTCTAAATTCTGGCACAAGACAAGGCTGTCCTCTCTCACCACTCCTATTCAACATAGCACTGGAAGTACTTGCTATAGCGATTAGGCAAGAAAAGGATATCAAGGGAATCCAGATAGGAAAGGAAGAAGTCAAGCTCTCACTGTTTGCAGATGACATGATACTCTACTTAGAAAACCCTAAAGACTCTATCAAAAAGCTTCTAGAAACAATAGACTCATATAGCAAGGTGGCAGGCTACAAAATTAACACACAAAAATCAATGGCCTTTCTATACACCAACAGTAATAAAGAAGAAATGGACATTAAGAAAACAACCCCATTCACAATAGTACCACACAAACTCAAATATCTTGGAATCAACTTGACTAAATATGTGAAGGACCTATACAAAGAAAACTATAAAACTCTGCTCCAAGAAATAAGAGAGGACACACGGAAATGGAAACACATACCCTGCTCATGGATTGGCAGGATTAACATCATCAAAATGTCAATACTCCCCAAGGCATTATACAGATTTAATGCCATCCCTCTAAAGATACCCATGACATTCTTCAAAGAAGTGGATCAGACACTTTTGAAATTCATTTGGAACAATAAACACCCTCGAATAGCTAAAGCAATCATTGGGAAAAAGAATATGGGAGGAATTACTTTTCCCAACTTTAAACTGTACTACAAAGCAACAGTTATCAAAACAGCATGGTATTGGAATAAGGATAGGTCCTCAGATCAGTGGAATAGGCTTGAATACTCAGAAAATGTTCCCCAGAGATACAACCATCTAATTTTTGATAAAGGAGCAGGAAATCCTAAATGGAGCAGGGAAAGCCTCTTCAACAAGTGGTGTTGGCACAATTGGATAGCCACTTGCAAAAAATTAAACTTAGACCCCCAGCTAACATCATGTACAAAGGTAAAATCCAAATGGATTAAAGACCTCGATATCAGCCCCAAAACCATAAGATATATAGAACAGCACATAGGCAAAACACTACAGGACATTACAGGCATCTTCAAGGAGGAAACTGCACTCTCCAAGCAAGTGAAAGCAGAGATTAACAGATGGGAATATATTAAGCTGAGAAGCTTCTGCACCTCAAAGGAAATAGTGCCCAGGATACAAGAGCCACCCACTGAGTGGGAGAAACTATTCACCCAATACCCATCAGATAAGGGGCTAATCTCCAAAATATACAAGGCACTGACAGAACTTTACAAGAAAAAAACATCTAACCCCATCAAAAAATGGGGAGAAGAAATGAACAGACACTTTGACAAAGAAGAAATACGCATGGCCAAAAGACACATGAAAAAATGTTCCACATCACTAATCATCAGGGAGATGCAAATCAAAACAACGATGAGATACCACCTCACACCCCAGAGAATGGCACACATCACAAAGAATGAGAATAAACAGTGTTGGCGGGGATGTGGAGAGAAAGGAACTCTTATCCACTGCTGGTGGGAATGCTGTCTAGTTCAACCTTTATGGAAAGCGATATGGAGATTCCTCCAAAAACTGGAAATCGAGCTCCCATACGATCCAGCTATACAACTCCTAGGAATATACCCTAGGAACACAAAAATACAATACAAAAACCCCTTCCTTACACCTATATTCATTGCAGCTCTATTTACCATAGCAAGACTCTGGAAACAACCAAGATGCCCTTCAACAGATGAATGGCTAAAGAAACTGTGGTACATATACACAATGGAATATTATGCAGCTGTCAGGAGAGATGAAGTCATGAAATTTTCCTATACATGGATGTACATGGAATCTATTATGCTGAGTGAAATAAGTCAGAGAGAGAGAGAAAAACGCAGAATGGTCTCACTCATCTATGGGTTTTAAGAAAAATGAAAGACACCCTTGTAATAATAATTTTCAGACACAAAAGAGAAAAGAGCTGGAAGTTCCAGCTCACCTCAGGAAGCTCACCACAAAGAGTGATGAGTTTAGTTAGAGAAATAACTACATTTTGAACTGTCCTAATAATGAGAATGTATGAGGGAAATGTAGAGCCTGTTTAGGGTACAGGCGGGGGTTGGGTGGGGAGGAGGGTGATTTGGGACTTGGGTGATGGGAATGTTGCACTGGTGATGGGTGGTGTTCCTTTTATGACTGAAACCCAAACACAATCATGTATGTAATCAAGGTGTTTAAATAAAAAAAAAATTAAAAAAAAAAAAAAAAAAAAAAAACAATCTCCATTTACCAGATTTCTTTTTTATGGTAAATACAGGTGAATTCCATTGAGAAAATGAAGGCTCAATATGTCCTAATTTTAGCTGTTCTTCCACTAATTCTGTCAGCACCTTTAATTTATCAGTTTTAAGGGGCCACTGGCCTATCCAAATTGGTTCATCAGATTTCCATTTTATTTTTATTGGTGCTGGGGTTTTTCTGGCAGTGGCCCCTACCAAAAATTTTGGGTTTTTAATTCAGAAGAAGGTTCAAACTCACCTTGAGCTAATGGAATATGGAATTCTGCCTTCCATTGTTTATGCAAATCACGGCCCCATAAGGATGGTGAGAATGGGCCCACATGAGGTCTGATTATAGCCTTCTGATTTTCTGGGCCATAAAATACCATGGTTCTTGTGCTTAACAAACAAGAACTCAGGCCTCCTATTCCTTTTAATGAATATGGAATTTCTTGCAGAGACCAATTTTTTGGCCATTCTTTATCAGAAATTACAGTGATCTGAGCACCTGTGTCTATCATGCCATTGAAGACTTGCCCTTCTATATTAAGTTTAATCATTGGATTTTCATCTTTACATTTAGTAATCAGAGCCACTAATGGGTTTTTGGCAGCCCCTGGATCTGTGCTTCCAAAACCTCCAGTTCTTATCTTATCTGAAGTCCCAAATTTAACATAAGGTATTATTACTATTTGGGCAATTGTCTCCCCTTTTTTGAAAGTCCAAGTAACTGGCACATTGATAACTACAATAATTTCTCCCTTTGAATCTGAATCAATAACACCTGTGGTTACTGATATACCTTTTACATTAAGGGAACTTCTGCCCAGAATCAAACCCATTGTATCTGGGGGTGGTGGTCCCACTATGCCTGTGTGTAACATATAAGGGCATTCTCCTGGGTAAATTGTAATGTCCACTGGGCAAGTTATATCAAGCCCAGCACTGCCCACAGTGGCATGTGTTAATTCATTAATTGATATTAATCTTCTTGGGCTGGGCTGGGGAGAATTATGGTTTGATGACTTTGCCCCTGATTTGTAAGGGCCTGGGGATTGGCCCTGTAGGCGTTTCCCTGTTTTTTAATTGTAGATCCTGGAGGAACTGAATTTAACAAAAGACGGCAATTCCTTTTAATATGCCCTTGTTTTCCACAATGGTAACAGGCAAATTGTCTCCTAGGGTTTGTATTAAAACCTCTTTCTATGTTATTAGGGGGATTTCCAGATCTACAGTCTTTCGCCCAGTGGTAACCCTTATTACATTTTGGGCAGAGACCTGGTTTTCGGGCAAGTTTTTGTCCCCTTTGGTAAAGAGATTTATTTCCTTTAGTAATTGCAAAGGTTTGCACCTGATCTGAATTTGCTAATGAATGGGGTATATCATAAACATTCCTACAGGCATATAAAAATTCATTTAAATCAGCTTTTTCCTGCAATGGAGCCAATACCAATTTGCAAGCTGAATTAGCATTATGATAAGCCAAACATTTTTCTAGAAATTTCCTCACCTCATCATTTTTAACTTGTATTTTTAAAGCATCTTTGAGTTTAGCCACAAATTCTACATAAGGCTCTTGGGGACCTTGGATGATTCTTAAAAAGGTTCCCTCACCAGTACTGTTAGTATCAATTCTTTCCCATGCAGATAATGCAATGTCTTTAATTATTTTTGAGATTTCCTTTGGTAAAGCTGCTTGTGTCTGTATATCTGAATATTGATTTTCTCCCATTAATAATTCATATGAAAGATTAACCCCTGCCACTCGTTTTTTGGTTCCATCTGGACTATATAGTTTGGATTTCACACCCTCTGCATATAACATTTCCCATTCAGTTCGCTGTTTAGATGGCAGGCATATTTCAGCAAGTTTTTTAAAGTCATGCAGAGTCCAAATTGATTTTCGACACCACATGCTTAGCACCTCCTGACAATATGGAGAGGTAGCCCCATATTCTTTACATGCTTTCTTAAACCGTTCCACATCCTCCATTTCAAGAGGTTCATAATTTGAAACATATACTGTTTGAAATGGAGTTGAGGCTGGATTAGCAGAAGTACCTTGCACAGGACTCTGATGCCTGAGGTGTGGAATACTAGAATGTGGTTCATTGTCTGAGTTGGCATTAACATGTGAGTCCATACTGTGAACAGAATCAGGACTCTCTTGTGGACTTAGCACTGGAGGCTGATCATCAGTGTCAAGATCTTGATTTGAATTATGAGTATCTATTATGATTTTTTACCGGCAATTTTTTTGTTGCCAGTGTCAGATTTATCAGCCTGTATCTTAGTTTGAATTTTCGTAGGAAAAATTTTTTATTGTCCATATTTGTCATCACTTTACAATTTCCACATTCTCTATTTCCTAACCACCAGCGAATGCCTATGCATATGGTAGTCATATTAGCCAACACAGAAATTCCACAAACTATGACTAATGGAGACCACTCAAGCAATGCAAATATTGGAGTAGAAATTTTTGATTGAATTGTAAGCAGCAACCATCCAACAACAATGATATTTACTAGTATCAAACCAAATGGTTTATATCCAAGCAGAGTAATGCACTTGAGTAATGCCAAACCGATGTATTTAATAACAGATGGCATAGTGAGTGTGAGTATCCATAATAACCAGCCAAGGGTCTCCAGAGGTAATTTCCAATAAAACATGTCACTTACAGTTCCAGAGGGTCCAGATTCACCTGTTCCGGGCGCCAAATGTGGGGGTAGGTCAAACTCCTTGTTGATGGTCTCCAAGTCAAAGAATGATTCCCAAAAAGATAAATTGAATCCCATCCTTCTGTCCCCCCTTTTGGGGGAGACTTTGATAATAATGTCCGGAGTAAATAATCAACGAATGCAAAAGAATAGGGGACCAAAGGTTCAGCAAAGAAAGTCTTTTGTCAGTTGCAGCCAGCTCCAAAAAGCAAACCGAACCAGCAGTCAGTTCTGGCAAAAGAGCTCCCTATGCCTCCCCAACAAGCTTTTTATTTCATTCCTTAATCACCCCCACCTGGAAGATCCAGGTGGGATGACAGGCAAAAACAATATTACAACAATTACTCAACAATTGATTGTTGATTGTCCCTGTTCGGGCGCCAAATTAATGGATAAAGAAAATATGAGCTAGATATATAGTGAGTTTTTTAATCCACTTATTAATGGATAAAGAAAATATGAGCTAGATATATAGTGAGTTTTTTAATCCACTATATTTTAAATATACAGATATTAAAAAAGAAAGAGTAGGTTCAATTTCAGATACCACATATGATCCCCTGGGGATTTAAGTGAAATAACCTAATCTTGAAAGAACAAATTATTTATAATTTTATGTATATATGTATTTATAATTTTATGTATATATGTCATAAAAAAGGCTGAACTTATAAAACTATATAATAGAATGGTAGTTGCTAAGAGCTTAGTGTTTGAAATAGAGAGGAGTTGGACTTTCAGTTGTAAGATAAATAAATTCAGGGGATGTCATTGCATTATGGTAATTATTATATTTGTTCCTATTATCCTGAAGATATGGCTAATAATACAATATTGAATACTAGAAAGTTATTAAGAATAAATCTAAATTTTTGTACCTCCTCAACAGGAACAGATATATACCAGCAACTAAGTAAGGTGACTAATGAAC
>NC_064866.1:2632500-2757500 GCF_024139225.1 Suncus etruscus | reverse complement strand
ACTAATGATTCCCTTTCTTTGATTTTGTCTGGATTACTTCCCTTTTGTTAATATTTATATATTCATCCACGCAAGCATATATATATATATATATAAACACACACATTTGTGTTTATATACACAACAGGAGAGGTCTTCTTCTTAAGGACAATTGTAGAGCATATTTCCCCATCAGGCCACACATTATGGCAGGTTTAACTTGATATAGATGGATTTGTCACTACCTTATAGAGAGCATGGAGGGACTTCCCAGATATTATATAATTTTAGGACCTGGATTAACATGATTGAAAAGTTTGCCTGGATTAAATCACAGTATAATTTTATACTTTTTGTCTGGTGATTTAATTTTATTTCCAGTGACTTTATATAATAATGTTCGGCAACACTCAGGGGTTAAGAGTAATGAAACACATTATCATTTATGATTAGTTATATGCTTTGTGACATTTATAGGATAGTCAATCATTCCCAGAGGATTATCTTCTTGGTCTATGCTGACTTAGAAATGAATCTCAGGGCCCGGAGAGATAGCACAGCAGTGTTTGCCTTGCAAGCAGCCGATCCAGGACCAAAGGTGGTTGATTCAAATCCCGGTGTCCCATATGGTCCCCCGTGCCTGCCAGGAGCTATTTCTGAGCAGACAGCCAGGAGTAACCCCTGAGCATCACCGGGTATGGCCCAAAAACCAAAAAAAAAGAAAAAAAAAAGAAATGAATCTCAGACTTTCAAATAACTTCCTTAATAGACTCATTTAGGGTGAGACATAAATATATTACAGGAAATCTTGCACTTCCTTGCACATTGTCTACCTGCATTTGATGCCTACCCCAACATAAGGTTTTCTGAGCACTGCAAAGAGTGATTCCTAAATGCAAAATAAGGATTAAGTACTTGAGAACTGCCAAGTGTGAGGTCTATATACATACACATATGTATATTCTTTAAGTACATATATAAGCACACACATATATAATACATATTTACTAACTTTATCTCTTTTGTAGACACTACCAGGCTGGTTTTTTTTTTTGTTCCTTTTATTCTTTTAGTAAATGTGAGAAGAATATAAGTTAGGAATCATAATATAAAGTATAAAATGCCCCAATTTGCACTTTGATCTTCCACTATATATACATTTATATATATTTTGGTTTTTGGGTCACACCCGGGCAGTGCTTAGGGGTTACTTCTGGCTCTATGCTCAGAAATCGCTCCTGGCAGGCTCGGGGGTACCATATGGGATGCCGGGATTTGAACCACCGTCCTTCAACATGCAAGGCAAAACACCCTACCTCCATGCTCTCTTTCCAGCCCCCTGCACTTTGATCTTTAATAGGATAATTATACTTTCTGAAAAATGAGAATGGGAAAAATCTTTTTTCAAAACTGTTTTTTTACTCTGAAGGTCTCCCTTACCCTCAAAAATACTCTTTGCATCTCTCAGTCCTCTGCCCTTCTATCAGTCCCATTTTCCAGTCCCCACAGTCCTAAAAGGTGTGCTCAGACTTGTAGGAATGCATGAACTTATATGTCCTGAGGTATATACACCCAAAAAATTAAACCTATAATGAGATCTCTAATCTCAGAGCACAGAAAAAGCTCAAAAAATAGCCCCTATATTATTTTCTTAATTTTTCAACACACTGGATCTCTTAAAAAATAAAATATATTATTTTAAACATTATGAGACTTGGAGAAAAGGAAAAATGGAAAAGAGAATCAAAACTGCTGGTTGGTATTCTGCTCAGGATACAAAGTTTCAATTCTCCTCAGTCTTGGGATCTATCCATGATACTCTATGAATTCAATGACGTGAAAGGGATACCTTTCAGCGTATTTAGGAATGTTCTTCTAAACAAGATTTCTAAAGGCCACAGAGGGCAGAATTATCTGCTTCGATTTTTTTTATATATATCACCATTTCCTATTATTAAATCTATATACTATTTCCTATTGTTAAATCTATATACGATTGACCTGAAGAATATTTAACTTTCCCATATATAAGAATCATAGCCAGTCAAAGGCTTCTAACAATAGCTCCTGGACAACCTCATGGGAGTAAAACCATTTCCCCACAAAAATAATAGAGGCTATAAAAGGAGACTCATTTTATTACAAAGTTATATCACTTTGGCTCTAAAAAATCTTCCTGACAGATTTTTGGAAACTATAATGTCACAAGTTATATTAAAGTCATAAAATGACCAATGAAAAGGGTAGATAAGGAGGAAGGAAGCACAATTTTGAAATCCACATAGCTCAAAGTCTCACATTCACTGATTTTATTTAAACATAACTACAGGGCTGATAACTTTCTTCATGTTTATAAATGAAGATATTAGGCCTCAAAAAATTGAACTGTTCATTCAAAATTATTGAACTGTACTCAGGTGGTATTACACTTCAAAATGGATGTTCTTTATTCTACCACACTGATAGAGCTTGAAATATGGCAGGCAGTTGGACTTGGACATGCCTCCTTGGATAACCCCACTGTAATGACAGTAAAACATAGAATCACCCTTTGGTTAGACCCCTTGGACACAGCCCTTTGTCACGCCAAGTATAAAAGGAAAAACTTGGAATGTTATTGGGGGCTCAAGATAGTGTCCAGAGAGTATCTTGTCCTCGATATAATATTGTGCTCCTGACCAGAGATTACTATATGTTGGAGTCCCTGGGTGGACTCTTGGCCCGAACCTAGGAGTCTTGCAGCACTGGGCCCTGCCAGCCTCAGCCCCAACATCATGCAGCCTTGCAGCTCTGGCAGCCTTGGGCCTCTGCATCCTTGCAGGTGTCAAGCAACAGGAAGACTTGCAGCTTACCTGCAGAAGCCTGGATATCTTGCAGATAACCGCATAACTACAGCAAGGGTTTATACAAAATTCTACAAGGATTAGTATTTTCATAGAATTCTATTTTCATAGAATTCAGTAAACACTTATCACTTGCTCTTTGTAGAAAATGTTATTTATAATTGATTAAATAGGAAAATATTCAGCCAATATGTAACACATTCACTCGATTTTTGTTTTTTGATTTTGGGCCACACCTGGTGACGCTCAGGGGTTACTCCTGGCTAAGCGCTCAGAAATCACTCCTGGCTAGGGGAACCATATGGGACCCGGGGGGTCGAACCGAGGTCCATCCTGGGTCAGCCGTGTGCAAGGCAAAGGCCCTACTAGTGTTGAGCCACCGCTCTGGCCCCACATTCACTCGATTTTATTTGCAATTTTACTTGACATTGTTAAGATCAATGGCAACACATTCTCTATTTCTATAGTAAGATGGCACCATCCAGTTTGGAATGGCTCAGAAATAGGCCAAGTATGTGAAATTTTATGGTAATTCAAATGTCATCACATTGGAAATATGTCACTTGTTTTCCATGTCTCATTGAGGAAGTGGCTCCAATATTTATGGATGCTGTGCTTTCTAAAGCCCCTTCCCTGAATAATGTGAGTATAGGAACTGCTAAAAACATGTACATTTTGAAAGGTATTTAGTTTGCATGCTCAATGAAATGTGTCTGTTTTCTACATTACTCTGATCAGCATTGGTCTGTATATGTATAGACACACTAAAATTCTATGCTAAAATAATTTATGACCTTAAAGCTAAATGAAGTAAAATTGCTTCCTCTGTAACAAGACTTTTCAGTACTCTTTATTATAGAACCACACACATACATGCATTGAGATCTTCACAATTCAACAACAGTTTTAAACAATGCATTCTTCCTAATGTGTTTAAACATGGAACTCGTTAAGATGAACTTACCAGGAACTGTGTTTGAGGAACTAAATTTAGAGATCTGGGTCTAACTTCTGAGTTTTAATAATGGTTTCAATAATGTTATTCATATAGAGTTTACTAATCACATCACCTACAATAATTAATTTCTTCATCATGTAAATCTATTGGTATATATGATTTGAGTATAAAATAAATAATCAAGGCCCGAGAAATAGCACAGCAGTAGGACGTTTGCCTGGTAGGCAGCCAATCCAGGACAGACAGTGATTCAAATACCGGCATTACATATGGTCCTCATGACAGGAGTGATTTCTGAGCACAGAGCCAAGAGTAATTCCTGAGCGCTTCCAGGTGTGACCCAAAAAATACAAAAAAAAAATGATCATCATCAAGCAAAAGCCAAAAAAAAAAAATAAAAGAATTATGAACTAGATAGAGTGGCAGAGCAAAAAAGCTACTTATGCACTGAAGGTTAGATCAACCAATCTTATCTTTTTCTTTTGTTGATCTTGTTTGAGAGCAGTAGGAAAAATTAGTCTGAGCACTACAAAATTGGAAATATGATAGCAGATTCTCCCAGAGTTAGCTGTATTACTCTTAGGATAAGATTGAACCATAATAAACCAATGAACAACACAGCCTTATTGCTTTGTTTCAACTTAAGAACCCACAAACTTATTAAAGAAGGCTTGAGAACCTGAGAGACTCTGGCTTCTATTTCCTCTGAAGGAGACATTTGCATCTTGTTTTTAGTTATTCAAGATTTATTTCCAGATCAATGACACTTCGCTGTCCCTTCTGTGTCTCTTAGCTAAATATCATACTAATATTTTTTCATAGATTTGACGAATAAACTGAAAAATGGAGTACATCAAGGTAAATTATTCTCCTCCTGTGTTCCTGAAATGACATATTTTGGGGTGTTTGTTTGTTTGTTGGTTGGTTGGTTTTTGAGTCACATCTGGTGGTGCTCAGAGTTACTCCTGGATTTGCATCAGAAATTGCTCCTGGCAGGCTCGGGGTACCATATGGGATGCCAGGAATCGAACCACCATCAGTCCTGGATAGGCAGAGTGAAGGCAAATGCCCTAATGCTGTGTTCTCTCAGCCCCAATTTTTGTATTTGTTATTTTATCTTTTTTTCCTGAAATGCTCTGACTCAATCAAAAGACTGAATGTAAAGACCCAAATTATGCTTCCTTTATTCTGGTATGTCTAAAATTTAATTCTCTTCCAAATAACCAGCACCCAGTCCAGAGTATATGCTTACTAGTGCTTCTTTAGTGAACAAATGACTCTATTCAAGTGTTTGAGAATTGGAGTAGAGAGTTTCAGTGAGTTTCATTTCCTTAGATGAAAGGCTAATACCTATGCCTTGGCTTTCCAGAGATGCCTTGATTTATCCCCAGGCCATGTACTCCTAATGTATAGGTGAAACAATTACAGACATTCAAGATATTTGTCTTTAAAACAATATATTTATTGGGGCTGGAGCAATAGCATAGAGGTAGGGCATTGGCCTTGCATGCAGAAGGATGGTGGTTCAAATCCCGGCATCCCATAGGGTCCCTTGAGCCTGCCAGGAGCGATTTCTGAGGGCAGAGCCAGGAGTAACCCAAGCGCAGCAGTCCTCAAACTTTTTTAAAAAATACTATCTTTAATTCAATGACAACAGAATCAATACACAGAGGGAACCAGTTACACTAGCAGACTGGGGAGCAAAGGAGGGAGATATAGGATGCAGGCTGGGAACAGGGGTGGAGGGAGGACAACACTGGTGATGGAAATGCCCCTGATTCATTGTCACTATGTACCTTAAATATTACTGGAAAAGATTTGTAACACACTTTGTTCACAATAAAAATTTAAAAATAATATAATTAATTAATTAATAT
The DNA here is from genome assembly GCF_024139225.1 of Suncus etruscus. Taxonomy (NCBI): domain Eukaryota; kingdom Metazoa; phylum Chordata; class Mammalia; order Eulipotyphla; family Soricidae; genus Suncus; species Suncus etruscus. The sequence goes on along the minus strand of NC_064866.1, from coordinate 2,751,843 downwards.
CTTTAAGTACCATTAAAAACATGTTTGCGATTTGGTTTTAGTCAGAAAAAGAACACCCTCGGGGCTGGAGAGATAGCATGGAGGTAGGGTGTTGGCATTGCATGCAGAAAGACGGTGGTTCGAATCCCAGCATCCCATAGGGTCCCCTGAGCCTGCCAGGAGAGATTTCTGAGCATAGAGCCAGGAGTAACCCCTGAGCACTGCCGAGTGTGACCCAAACACCAAAAACAATAAATAAATAAATAAATAAATAAATAAATAAATAAATAAATAAATAAAGAGAGTGAGAGAGAGAACACTCTCCCTTCACCAGTGCAACATTCCCACCACCAATATCAGAATCTAGAAACAACCAATATGTCCTTCTACAGAAGAATGTCCAAAGAAACTGTAGTACATATACACAATTGGGATATCATGCAGCACCAGAAAAAATAAATTCATGGAATTTTCCTATAGATTTATGGACATGGAAACTATTATGCTAGTGAAATAAGTCAGAGGGAGAGAGATAGGCACAGAATAGTCTCACTCATCTTATGAGCTTTAAGAAAAATAAAAGACATTATTTTAATAATCCCCAGAGACAATAGAAATGAGGTCTGGAAGGACCAGCTCACAATATGAAGCTCACCACAAAGAGTGGTGAGTTCAGGTAGAGAAATAGCCACACTAAGAACTATCATGACAATGTTAATGAGTGCTACTATAGTTTAAAAGGAGCTCTGTAAAGGGGAACTGTGAAAAGGGGGCACAGAGTAAAGAGAAGTTGAAGGCAAAGTATGGTGTCCATTTGATAGGAGATTTGATAGGCAATTTTTCAACTGTCATGCAGCAACTAAACTGTGGAAACGAAAATCCTAGCATGAAGATTAGAACAATATGTTGGTTGAGAATACTAGCTCTGAAGTGTAGCTGGGTTGAAATTTGAGTTATACGTAGTGTGACTTTTGAATAAGACACTGAAAAGTTATTAGAAAATGTGGATAAAATTGCTTATTATCTCAAATATGTGAGAATGTTCAAAATTGTGGAAAGTATAAATTGTCATTAACATGAAGTATAAAATAAAAAGAACAGTCAAATATATCTCTAAATAGTTTTATTTTTATTTAAGGAAGATGTACTTAATTTTTATACCAGTAGGAGAATTAAATGTGATTCAACCATTCTTTTTTTTTTTTTTTTTTTTTTTTTTGGTTTTTAGGCCACACCCTGTGATGCTCAGGGGTTACTCCTGGCTATGCGCTCAGAAGTTGCTCCTGGCTTCTTGGGGGACCATATGGGACGCCGGGGGATCGAACCGTGGTCCGTCCTAGGCTAGCGCAGGCACCTTACCTCCAGCGCCACCGCCCGGCCCCCGTGATTCAACCATTCTGCCAACAAATATGTATTATGTGTATGCAGCAGACATTTCATTGGAGAGACAGTGAAAAATGAACTCAGGAGGAGCTGGAGAGATAGCACAGGGGTAGAGCATTTGCCTTGCATGCGGCCAACCCAGGACAGATGGTGGTTCGATTCCTGACATCTCATATGGTCCCTCAAAGCTGCCAGAGGCAATTTCTGAGTGCAGATCCAGGAGTAATTTTTGAGTGCCACTTCTGGCTGCGACCCAAAACCAAAAAAGAAAAACAAAATGAACACAGGATCCCTGCCTATTGGATCCTTCCATAGTAGTGGTGAAGTAAAGTGACAAAGAAATGTGTGACAAGTTAGGTAGTAAAATGATCCAGGAAGGAAAATAATGTAGAAGAGTCCATAATAAGTCATTATCTGAGACTAGTGCTGGAAAGTAAATAGTATGTACTTCTTAGAAACTAGACAAGTTCAATGAAGAGTTATGAATGAGTAGTTATTATTGAATAATAAATAGTATAAAAACTTGACATTTTGGGCATCAAAGGTGATAAATAGTATATCAGTGAATCTTTTCTGGAATTCCTTGGGTATTCAGACTGGAGAGACATATTATAGGCACATACAGGAGATTGTTTTCTTTTTTTTTTCTTTTTTTTTTTTTTTTTGGTTTTTGGGCCACACCCAGCGGTGCTCAGGGGTTACTCCTGGCTGTCTGCTCAGAAATAGCTCCTGGCAGGCACGGGGGACCATATGGGACACCGGGATTTTTTTTTTTTTTTTTTTTTTTTTTGGTTTTTGGGCCACACCCGTTTGACACTCAGGGGTTACTCCTGGCTATGTGCTCAGAAATCGCCCCTGGCTTGGGGGGACCATATGGGACGCCGGGGGATCGAACCGCGGTCCTTCCTTGGCTAGCGCTTGCAAGGCAGACACCTTACCTCCAGCGCCACCTACCCGGCCCCGGGACACTGGGATTTGAACCAACTACCTTTGGTCCTGGATCGGCTGCTTGCAAGGCAAACGCCACTGTGCTATCTCTCCGGGCCCAGGAGATTGTTTTCTTTCACTGTCCACAATATATTTATTTCTATTCTATTCTAGGCCCTAAGGACACAGATGATATTAGAATCTGGCCCCAAACCTCTGTAGATGTCCTGTGTAGAACTGAAGGGGAGCAGATGTTGCAGCAAAATGTTCTAATGGGTTAAACAAGAGAAGTGGCTAGGAGGAACTCTGTGGATATGCATCAGTCTCTGCCCATTTCAGCCCTGAGGAACTATCCAGACTATTCTGCCCCCTCATTTTCCCTGGCGGCCCAGCCCAATACAACACCCACTTGTCTCATGCAGCGATTGGATAATCAGGTCAGCATCAGCCATCAACAGGGCAGGGTTGCTGACACTAGTGACAAGGAATGAAACATCAGATTGTGATGTTTCTCAGCCAACTTCTCTCTCAGGACCTAGCCTAGATTCCCATTTTTTTTTGTTGTTGTTGATCATATAGTCTAGGAGAGGAGATATTATCTGGGTACTCAACTTCCTGTGGTCCTTATTGGATAAATAATTCACCTATCAAGCCATGATTTACAGTTTCTTATTTAAAAAAAAATGCTCTCTGAACTTTGAGGAAAACTCAGAATTGAAAGCATAAAGATAGAGCTTTAAAAAAAGTTCTTTCCTAGTAATTGTGTCACCGCACTTCTTCACTTTATAGAGAAGACTGAAGTCTAGATAGGTGGCATGGCTTTTTCAACTGCAGACAGAATTGTGGCACAGGGCTGGAATGGTGGCACAAGCAGTAGGGCATTTGCCTTGCGCTAACTTAGGATGGACCAGGGTTCTATCCTCTGACATCCCATATGGTCCCCAAAGCCAGGAACAATTTCTAAGCACAAAGCCAGGAGTGACCACTGAGCATCACCGGGTGTGGCCCAAAAAACTAAAAAAAAAAAAAATGTTGTGGTACAAGTAGAAAATGAACTAAGGGGTTAGTAACTGGGAGATAAAATTATCTATAGTGTCAATTTGCCATTTTTATTTTATCCATAAAGCCCTCTCCACGTGTTTTATTTTAGACCTAGCTCATTTCGATCCTTGAGGGAACTTTAATCTTTTTAATCTTGTAAAATGATTTAATATGTGTGAGACACTATTGTAGTAATGCAATTAAGTACAGTTCCTCTAAGTGGAGAATGAGTTCAGTAAATGAAGTATATTATAAGACTGGTAAGGCAATCCTGGGCAGTAGCACTAGTAAGACAGATACTAGTATAACTAACATGACTACAACTGGTAGGATTCTTGCTATGCAAATAGGCTCAATCTCAGCACCCCATAGGGTTTGTCTTCCAGTTATACCAGAACTGATCTCTGAGTGCAAAACCAAAAGTGAGCCCTGAGAATAGCTGGGTGTAGCCGAAAGTTAAAAGAGAGAGGGAGAGGGGCCGGCGAGGTGGCGCTAGAGGTAAGGTGTCTGCCTTGCAAGCGCTAGCCAAGGAAGGACCGCGGTTCGATCCCCCGGCGTCCCATATGGTCCCCCCCAAGCCAGGGGCAATTTCTGAGCACTTAGCCAGGAGTAACCCCTGAGCATCAAATGGGTGTGGCCAAAAAAAAAACCAAAAAAAAAAAAAAAAACCACCAAAAGAGAGAGGGAGGATATCTGTCTTCAACAGTGATCTTCAACAAATAAAGGGAAATCCTCTCTGGACTTCCCAGTAGGCGTCAAGAAGACATTGGAAAATTCTTTTTCTTGTAGTTATTTAATCAAATCAGTCTATATCTACATTCTATGTACATTTATTTTAAGATTAAAACATTTATATATGACCATATATAAATATATATGACTTTATATGTATTACTTAGAGAAATATTATGACATCTGTCCATACCTAGCAGCTTTTTCAGTACTTTCAACATACATATAATTCCTAGTAAAGAAAGCATCTTAAAATTATCTTGCACAGGAAAGTTGAATTACAATTTTATTTGGTAAGTTTTTTCTCAAACGTGTGGAGAAGCAGACTTGGGAAAACCCAGGAGGATTGTGCTGCAGTCTGAAATTATTCCTGTCTTTCAGCAACTTGGTACATATTCTCTTTTGTTAGTTGTCAGTGAGCCCCCTATCAAAATTATAGAGAGACCAAGAGTCAGAATATCTAGATATTTTAAATAAAAATAGTAATTCATCATTGTTTAAGTTATAAAAAGTCAAGATACAGTAGAACTTTCAACTAGCCTTAAAATGTCTTCAAATAGAATAGCGAATTATTCTAATCCATATGCTGTATAGGCAGAGTTTTAGAATTGTACTATGAGTATTGATCTGTGCAGGAGGCCAGGACACCGACTATTAGCACTTGAATTTATTTAAGTGAAGCCATATTGCCATTGATAGAGACATAAAATGAGTTAGGGCAGGGCTAAGAGAAGCAGATAGTTATGTTACTGAAAGTGTTCTTGGTTTATCTCTGGCATATGTTCTCTGCAACTATGAATTTTTTCTACTATCTTTAGAATATAGTTTATTTTAAAGACATTTAAACTTTAGGGCTCGAGCAGTGGTGCAAGTGGTAGGGCATTTGCCTTGCACGCTCTGACCTAGGATGGGCTACAGCTCCATCCCCCGGGGTCCTATATGGTCCCCCAAACCAGGGGCAATTTCTGAGCACAGAGCCAGGAGTAACTCCTGAGCATCACCAGGTGTAGCCACAAGACCAAAAGGAGGAGGAGGAGGAGGAGGAGGAGGAGGAAATAAAAAGAAAAGAAAAGGATAAAAAGTAAATTTAAACTTTAATTGACAGACCATATAATATCCCCTGATGAAACCTCACCATTAATGGTCTTTGTCTCCACCAGTAACTGCACTGATAACCTCAGCAGTAGCCAGCAGGCCCTTTGCCTACTTTGCCTCATACCTCTCTGTCCCATCAGTTCATTCCCCAGGTCTTGAGCATAGTGCAAGTCTAGCATGGTGCAGTTGAATTTTCTCACACTCTATAATTAACTCCTACTCAGCCTTGGGATCTAGCCTCACTTTCTCAGGGAAGTCTCTCCTGATCTGATTAGACAAATCTTGGATAATCCAGGATTTGTTCCTATCATTTGGTATTTTTCCTTCATGGTCCTGATAATAGATTAAATCTTCACAGTTGCTTGTTGGTTTACTGGATTCTGCACGGAGTTTTCTCTTTTTTGCTTTAAGCTCCAATAGAGTGGACGTGACTGATAATCAAACACAAACTAGTTTTCCAAGAATTTTCTTTTTTTTTTGGGGGGGGGCCACACCCGTTGAAGCTCAGGGGTTACTCCTGACTCCACTCAGAAATCACTCCTGGCTTGGAGGACCATATGGGAAGCCAGGGATCAAACTGTGGTTCATCCTAGGTCAGCCGCATGCAAGGCAAATGCCCTACTGCTGTGCCACCATTCCAGTCCCCCAGTTGTCCAAGAATTCTTAATTCAACAAGAATATTGTTTGATTTTCAAACAGGTAAAGTATGTATAGACCTCCAGTCTGGTGCTTAAATATAATATTGGGAACACATCTGCTGTGGCCCCATCCCCCCATACTTTCTGTGTAACTTGATCTTACCTGCAAGAACCCTTGTCTTGGGTCTTGGGAAGGTTAGATAAGGCCTTTGACTGAAGGAATTAAGGTCTTGTCCAGCACGGAGAGGTAATAGGAGGAGACATGAATGGAAAAGGCTAAGACGCAGGGCAAGCTAAGGATAGCATGCGTAAATGGTTAAGATAGACCACACATGTGGTGGATAGGACGTGAATAAAGCTGGTACTTCCTGAAGCCTGCTTGTGAGTGAGATTTCTACCTGCCGCTATCCTGGACCCTGAAGACTCACCAGTTGATGGGGGATGGAGCCACGTGGTCCTGAGCTGAAGGACAAAGGCCTCCATCTCCATCCAGCTCCATCATAAGGGCCTTCTTTATTATTTTAAACAGTAATCTGCTAAGTTCAAGAATCAATCCTGGTGGGCCTGGGATGCTGGAGATTGAACATGGGACAGCTACGTGCCAGGTTAACAACCCCTTACTGACTGTACTTCAGCCTCAATCTTTATTCTCTAAGGCTTCTAACGTTTGAATTTTAGGCTTTCCAGTCTCCTGGCTTCTGTGTAAGGAGATAATGTGATGGAGTTTTAAAGTACTCCTGCAGCTGCTTTTCTTTATATTACTTTATGTGCATGCCTAGATAGGGTCTTCTGAAGATTCTGGAGCTATTGAAAGGCATATTTCTGTTCTACTATATTTTTCTTTTTTTATTTAAACACCTTGATTACATACATGATAGTGTTTGGGTTTCAGTCATGTAAAGAACACCACCCATCACCAATGCAACATTCCCATCACCAATGTCCCAAGTCTCCCTCCTCCCCACCCAACCCCCGCCTGTACTTTAAACAGGCTCTCCATTTCCCTTATACATTCTCATTATTAGGACAGTTCAAAATGTAATTATTTCTCTAACTAAACTCATCACTCTTTGTGGTGAGCTTCCTGAGGTGAGCTGGAACTTCCAGCTCTTTTCTCTTTTGTGTCTGAAAATTATTATTGCAAGAATGTCTTTCATTTTTCTTAAAACCCATAGATGAGTGAGACCATTCTGCATTTTTCTCTCTCTCTCTGACTTATTTCACTCAGCATAATAGATTTTGTGTACATCCATGTATAGGAAAATTTCATAACTTCATCTCTCCTGACAGCTGCATAATATTCCATTGTGTATATGTACCACAGTTTCTTTAGCCATTCGTCTGTTGAAGGGCATCTTGGTTGTTTCCAGAGTCTTGCTATGGTAAATAGTGCTGCAATGAATATAAGTGTAAGGAAGGGGTTTTTGTATTGTATATTTGTGTTCCTAGGGTATATTCCTAGGAGTGGTATATGTTCTACTATATTTTATGCCAAACTTAACCCCCTGCTTCAGAGGGATCAGAGACTTGTTTGTTTGTTTGTTTGTTTGTTTGGGGGCCACACCCGGTGATACTCAGGGGTTACTCCTGGCTATGTGCTTAGAAATCGCTCCTAGCTTGGGGTACCATATGGGATGCGGGGGATCTAACCTAGGTTCATCCTAGGTCAGCCGCATACAAGCCAAGTGCCCTACCATTGCTCTCGCCCTAAGACTTTTTTTTTTTAAACAGTATTAACTTTCTGGGATTTAGGCTACAATTTTACATATATTCATCAAATAATACTCTCAAGATTTGTTTATTTTCTATGTATTGTATTTTAAAACATCAGAACATTAAAAAATATTTCAATAGCAACTTATATAATGATAGAGTATGTGGGAGAGAGAGAAACAAAGGGAAGTAAAGAGATTAGAGAAATAATATATTTGCAATCAAAAGCAATAAGGTAATAAACTCTTGACAAATGACATGATGAAATATTAGAAAAGAGACATGAGAAGAAAAGTATATATTTATATGCAGTAACAAAAATTGCTACTCATTATATGCTGTTCACTTATTATATCTAAGAAAAGTAATCAGAAAGCAACATGCATTGATCATCATTTAATTAAAAGGAGGAAATCATTAAGTTTGTAACTGATTGTGGTTTACCAGAATATATATTTCCCCTTACTGTTATTACTATTCATATTCATACTAATGAGAATAATATTTTAAGTTTTATAATAACTTCCCATATTCACTTACAAATCAATGAATGGAGATAAGAGGAGAAATTAATAGTTGAAGGGAAGGGAAAAAAGGACTCAAGATGAAAAATATGGGCTGGAGAGATATAGCATGGAGGTAGTGCTTTTGCCTTGCATGCAGGACCTGTGGTTCGAATCTCACCATCCCACATGGTCCTCCGAGCCTGCCAGGAGCAATTTCTGAGAAGAGAGCCCCTGTGCATTGCTGAGTGAGATCCCCCGCCCCCCAAAAAGAGGAAAAGTATGACTTTCTGGAAAACTTCCACCAAAATGTACACTACTATAACTGAATAACAAAGTGTCAGAGACAATCAGCCTATCCAATCAAGGTTAGATCTGAGATGAGATTGGAGGAGGAAGAGAGAAAATGGAGTAAAGATATGAAAATTCCAGAATGTGTGGATCTCATAAAAATTATGGATAACTAGTGATTAGATTTGTGGGGTTGGTTACAATGTAATCTTACTTGAAATAAGTGAAGAGGAGAAACAATAGTTTATTTATAAGTACATTACAGGTTGTGAAATATTTGCTTGGTTTTTGTTTTGGGACCATATCCAGATATTTTCAGAGGTTATTCCTGGCTCTGGACTTAGGGATCATTCCTGGCAGGGATCAGGGGGCCATATGGAGTGCCAGATATTGAACCCAGGTGTCCATTGCGAGGAAAATGCCTTTCTTGATACATCAATGCTAGATTGATCTTGAGGAATGCTATTTTCTCTAGAAATCAATCCATGGGGAGCTTAAGAAAAAAAATTAAGCTTTTTGTGATTTGTGCATAAGCAATGCCTAAGCAGAGGTCTAACCCAGCCTCAGTACATTTATCTCTGTAAAAGTCTGTGCAATTGGAGTCTAAAGGTAACTTTTGATTTTTTTACCTATGAGTCTATGTGCTATTACTTATATTAAAAAAATCTGGGGATACAACTCAGTACTATAGAACTTTGTTTGCAAGTGTAAGGCTCTGGATTTGATCCCAAATCCTCTGAAATTTTTATATAGGGCATGAAGCTACAGGTTAGAGCACATATATTTTCCATGTGTGAGGCCCACAACACCACCCAAATTGTTTTTGCAGCATGTACTACTTATATTATTTTGAATCACAAATGAAAAACTATACACCTCTTATTAACCTCAGAATAAATACCACCCTGACTTGCCACATGTTAGATGCCCTTCAGGGAACAAGACTGTCCCAACACTGACTGAATGTATGATGATGTAGCTACAGGTTTATTGGGCTTGGATGGAGGAAGTGTGGTCTGTGAAGCTATTGGCTATTTATATAAATATGAAGATAAAAAAACTATAGAAGGCTGTCCGTGTAGCAGTGTGACTGAATAAAGATTGCTTAGAAATAAGCACAAAATTCCTAGCTCAATATAAATTCACTAATGCATTTGTCAAACAAACATTGTCTTCTCTTTTTATAAGACAAGAATTTGTGAGCTGCTTTTTGTTTTTATTTTTGTTTATTGGCCTACACATAACTTATCCCTACCTCTGCTTTCAAGGATCACTCCTTGAGGGCTCAAGAGACAATATGGGGTTCTGGGGACTGAACCCAGATCAGCTATGTACAAGGTAAGTACCCTACTTGTTATACTGTTTTCCGGCCCTGGTGCTTTGAAAGCCTTTTTTCCCTCTGTTTATTATTTAATGTGTGTTGTTTTCGGTCTCCAGTTACGAAAGTCAAACCAAACACTTCCATAATTAGCAGACTAAAGAACAAATAGGTATCAATGAGAAATGGCCAGTATACTTGACACCCTGACACCTTACCCATGAGACTCTCTTTCCTCAGTAGATGCCTTGCCTACTATGTCTTATAACCACTATTAGTCATGGAAATAGGCTTCCATGAAATCCCCCACCTTTACCATCAGATCTCATCAAACGAGAAAGGATACCATGGGTTCAAGTCACAACAGGAGCATAATATTCCTGACTATAACTTCTCACAATCCCTTCAACATCCAGAAAGATGAACTCTTAAATCTACATATAACCATCACACTTCCATAAAGAACTCGTCATGGTCAAAACACTCTCCAAGGATTAATCAGAGGTTAGGAAAGAGGCATCCTTTGGTATCCAAACCTTCTTAGCACCTCCCACTTGCTCAGGTGTGAGGGGAATTTATTTATAGCATGATAGCATGCACAAAGATTCCCAACTGGGACTGCACCAGACAAGATGTCTTCCTCATGTCTATGCTAAGAAACAAAAAATAGAAGAGGAAGGCAGAAATCCTCTGACCGGAAAAGCATAAATATAGACCAAATGAACAAAAAAGAAGTCACTGGGAAGAAATACATTTTAGAACTTTATTTCTTGCCAAAGTTTGGAAACGCAGGAACTTTGGCAGGCTGCCTTGATCAAGAAGCAAAGCATGGCTGAAGTAAAGCAATCATCTTCTGAAAAGCAGGAATCTATAGAGGGAAGTAGAAGGGTCTGGATATTTCAGAAGGTAAGCAGGAAGTTAGATGTTGGTGAAGGGCTGTTCTCTTTTTAGCAGCAGCAGTCATCCTCATCATGACAGCAGCATGCGGGACCCCGGGATCGCATGGGAATGATTCCCAGACAACAGCATCCAGAGCCACAGCACCCAGAACTACAGCAACCAGAGCTGCAGCACCCGGAGGTACAACCTCCAGAGCCACAGCCGCCAGAACTACAGCATCCAGAAGTGGTACAACAGCCAGATGATCCAGAACCGCAACTCTGAGGTCTTTGGACCCAGCGTCTCAGGGGACTCACCCCAAAGGTTCTGGGAGCTAGACAGCAATAGCTGGTGGAACAGGGAGCAGAGCAAGGGTCAGCGGCACAGCCCTGGGAAACAGAGGTACTTGCAGGAGCCTGTGCATAGTAGGTCTGACAAGGATTCTGCACATAGCAGGTCTGTGTCTGGCAGGGAGCTGGGCATTTCACATAGGTCGTCTGACACGGAGTTGGGCACTTGACATATGTCTGGCATGGAGTTGGGCACTTGACATATGTCTGGCATGGAGCTGGGCATTTCACAGTGGTTGTCTGGCATGGAGCTGGACATTTCACAGTGGTTGTCTGGCATGGAGCTGGACATTTCACAGTGGTTGTCTGGCATGGAGCTGGGCATTTCACATAGGTTGTCTGGCACGGAGTTGGGCACTTGACATACGTCTGACAAGGAGTTACATATTTCACACAGGTTTGAGGCTGGCAGGGAGCTGGGCACTGCACATACGTTTGAGTCTGACAAGGCACTTGGCATTTCACGTAGGTCTGAGTTGGACACGGCGCAGGGCACTTCACAGCAGTTTGAGTCTCACATGGAGCCGGGCATTTCACAGATGTACATTTGACGGATTGAGCGGCTGCAATTCCTGAGCCTTTCACACAAGATGGAGGGAACTGTACCTGCTTCTGTTGGTCACACATCTTTCTGGGGCTTTGTGAACTCTGAAAAGAAAAACGTTTCGTCAGAACTGGGAAGGTTTCTTTGGAGCCCTGAAATAAGTCCTTTAGCTGGGATTATCTATATACAAAAAAAACTTTTTCCAAAAGATTTGGCATCAGAATAAACTCATAAAAAATAGAGCGTTAGACTTGGGGCTGGAGTGGTGGTGCAAACGATAGGGCATTTGCCTTGCACACGCTGATAGAGGACATATGGTCCCCCAAGCCAGGAGAAATTTCTGAGCACATAGCCAGGAGTAACTCCTGAGTGTCAACTGGTGTGCCCCCCCCCAAAAAATAAAGATAAAAGTGTTAGGCTCATCTATGGTACCCTGGGTTATGTCAATTGGCACTCTGCCTTTGCACCAGTCACTCATCTATATTTCCATCCAACTTTCTAAGCCTCTTCTTTGCCACTATTTGCACTATAAATTGTTTGGGGAAGATTGTTATTTCCCAGTTGATTTTGTCTTGCCACCAATTCTCTCAAGGATCTTCCTTCCTTTCTGTCACAGTCAAGAAGTAATATACAAAGAATGAAAATTCATGTCAAAAGGCCTTGAGCCAAAAAGTCTTACTGAGCCTGTCAGAGCTGTCAATTCCAAATTCAATAAACTTCCACCATTAACTCTTTAGAGCAGGGGTCCTCAAACTTTTTGAACAGGGGGGCCAGTTCACTGTCCCTCAGACCTTTGGAGGATCTGACTCTAGTAAAAACAAAACTTATGAACGAATTCTTATGCACACTGCATCTATCTTATTTTGCAATGAAGAAACAAAACAGATACAAATATAATATGTAGCCCGTGGGCCATAGTTTGAGGACCACTGCTAGAGTAATGTATCGTCACCTCACTTTATTAATAGGCTCGAGAACAGACTGAAAATCTGTACCTGGAGATAAAGAGGCTGGTGACCTCATTCTCAGAAAATAGCTCTCAAACAGGACTAACTTAGCTCACAGCCCTTCCTCTCCTCCTGCTCCTGCTATGTTCTTCCCACCAAGTATAAGTCTGTAAGAACTATGTTTTTTCCCACCAAACATAAGTCTCCAGCAGTGCTCAAACCTAACCACTCTCCTACCACTGCTGTGCCCATCTCTAAGGATTTATCATTTACTCCATTGAATTTAGGCTTAGACATACCTGGTTGGTTGATAGGAGCAAGACTGGAAGAAGTCAGTAATCTGAGATACTGGCAGTTAGGGATACCTTTTATAGGGTGGCAATGAAGCAATTTAATGACATCTGAATGAAGCAGCAGTCACAAGATGGAGAGCCAGTCTAGCATTGCTGACATTCCTCCCCAGGATTCAGAGCGCTCCAGTCAGAGAGAGGGTGTGTCTCTACTTAACATTCAATTTCTTAGAAAATGAGATAAATTCGTCCTGTTGCTTCTTCATGAAACAAGTTGTTCTTCTTTTCCTATAAGGAGATGTGATATTGATGAGATAAAAGCCTATGAAATTATTTCCACATCAACTGTGTCTTTGAGAAGTGCTCAAGACACAGTTTTCAAACTATGTCAAAGACTACACTGCATCTTCCCAACCTAAGTGGTGCTTGCTTTATAAAGGTTAGTGGTTGGAGCTCTCTAGGTTGTTTACCAAGGAGTTTTTATGCAGTATTTCTACTTCAGTTTGGCTGCAATCCTCCTCCAAAATTGTTGCAAGTCAGCCCCTGAAGAGGTTGACTGATGGAGGGATGGAGGGTGAGGTCTTTCTCCTCCAGCTCTGGGCACACTTCTGCCACCCAGTCCAGCCGATGGTTCTGAGGTGAAGCGCCAGGTACACAGCTCGCAGACAGTCAGGCTTGTGGAAATATCAGCTTTATTCAGTGGACAAGACTGAAGTCCAAAGCCTCAGCATCAGTTCCAGCCAAAAGCCCCTCGCCTTCCACAGACCCTTTTTTTTATCCCCCAGAATCAGGTACCACCCTAGGGTGGGGGCAGAATGCCAGGTCACACCCTAGGGTTGGGCACAATCACCAATCAGAGTAGGGTCAGTAACATAATAATCCCATAAAATGTTTACATACACAACACAAAATGGTTATGCATGGACTGACAAGTTACTTCAAATTTATTGCTAACTCTAGATTCGAGGATTTTCATCTAGACTCTTTTCTCATCTACTTTGACTTCTCCATCCTTATTTTCTCATGTCCTAATAGCTTCCTAAATCTCAATACCAGGACTAGATCCTGAAGAATGCATTTCAGAGCGGAAGCCAACCAAATGAACATAGTATGGTACCTTCTAAAGTACGATTGAAAATGCTTGTGTGCCAAATAGCTATCGAGGCACTAATATTTATAGATTTTCCTATAACTAAAGTTCTGTAATAATTTAAGATATTGCTCATCATCACTAAGCATTGACAGAGAGTGTCTAGAATTCGAACACCGGCAGTTTACTTTAAGAAACTATAGTTTTCACCACCAAGACATCTTTTTGTTTTCTTTCTGGACATATAATTTCCCCTGAAAACGTACTTCTATCCTTTTTCTAAATATAATCAGTCTTAATGAAACCGTTCCCCTCTGAGTACAGCTTGTTGTAGATAGGGTATCGATTCTGTTGTTGACTTTAGGTTTAAGGTTTAAGTCGGATCATTTTTTTTAATTTCACTCAATTGTCATATGGCTGTTCGGTCCTGGTACCATTCATTTTTATTTTCCCCCACAATTCATGAGGTAGAACAAGATGATTCGCGTTGTGTGGTTCTGCTGGAAGGAGACAAAGGAAAAAGAAAGAAAGATAGCAGGTACCAAAAAAAAAAGAGTACCAAGCAGCAAAGAATCACCAAATAGTAATCACAAGAGTTTCACTAGCACTATGGGGGGGCAAAGGGGAGATATGGGACACATGCTGGGAAAAGGGTTGGAGGGATGGAGGACAACCCTGATGGTGGGAACAGCCCTGATTCATTGTCACTATGTATCTTAAATACTACTGTGAAAGATTTGTTATCCAATAAAAATTATTTTAAAATATCAGTCTTAATGGACAGAATGTGTCAAGTATTGTTCTATCCTCTGTACGTCATTTGATCTTTAAAATAGCCTTGTGAGGCAAAATTAGGTGAAATTTTTTGAAAGATAAGAAAAAGGAGACCAAGAGGCCTACTTTGGATAGTTCTGTTTGTATTTGTAGACTATCCTTTGAATATATACATATCTAATTCGAAAACCAAGATTTCTCTCCTATTCCATTGAAACATCTCAAATTTGTTTTGTTTTGCTTTTGATTTTTTTTGTTTAGTATTTTTTGTTTTGTTTTGTTTTGGGTGCACACCCAGTGATGCTCAGGGGTTACTCCTGCCTATGTGCTCAGAAATTGTTCCTGGCTTAGAGGACCATATGAGGCACCAGTGATCGAACCCAATTCTGTCCTGGGTCAGTCGCGTTCAAGGCAAACACCCTACCACTGTGCTTTTGTTCTGGCCCCTGGCACTCCAGTTTTTATATATATGTCAATTTTCCTAAAATGTGTCATTCGTAAGGTTCCCAAATTTACTAAATGAGAAAAAACAAACTCCATTTAGTTCACAGTTGATTTTCGTGGGGAAAAAGGTATGGCAATATATATGTGCATGAAAAAAGTGGAGGAAGCAAGAAATGTTCTGTTCCAAGTTTGGAAAACTTCATAGTTATTAAATTCTATGATTGTTGACATTTATTCTACAAAGGAAATATATAGTTTCACATTCATACTAGATGTCCATAGAGTCAGCCAAAAGTGAGGAGGACTGTTCCTAAAGGTAATTTAGAAGTTCAGAAGCTAAAGAAGTTTAGAAATCTCTGCACTAGACTATAATTTCTACATGAATATTCACATAGTATCTTAGGAACAGTAACCAACCACATGAACAGATAAGTTATGAATTTAATGGAATTTCTGTATAAGGACAGCCTAGACCAAAATCTTTTCTCCATATGGTGAGAAGTGCCCATCCTACGATTAACCAATTTGCGCATCTTATGCCATCTGTGAGTTCTGATTGGTTCACTTCCTGCTCTGTAGAGTCAGGTTCTCACTAATGTGTTTGACATCTTCAGGTAGCACTAATCTCCCTGTAAGAGATCCTACTTCCAGGTGCCACCAAAGCAGGTAAGTGGGTTGTGTCACACCCATTTTAGAGATTGGGAAAGCCTGGCATGGAGAAGCTAGATGACTGGCACAAGTGCCAGGAATTAGTCATTGGGTTCTCCCAACAAATCCCATTTGTCTTATTGGGCACAATCCTGCAGAATGAGAGACTTGTGAATTCATAAACTAATATCCTGTAACTCACAGGGTCACGAATTCAAAGTGAATCACGAATTCACAAAATCATAAACTCAAAAACCTGACTTCTCTGAAGCAGATGAAACTCACATGCCCTCTGGTGTCTTGCTATGCCACAAGACAGGTGAATACATGTGACGTTTGACCTGCTGGGTTGTCTTTCTAGGAAAACCTAATGTCTTAAAGTTTTTGTGTAGTTCACCTAGCTTCTGCATTTCTGAACTCACCATTTGCAAAGACAAGAATTATGTACTCATTTCTCTAAGGTCTTTTTACTATCTACATTCACAAATTGTGATATGAATTGCACGTTTGTATTTGTGTCCCTGAGTTATGTAAGCTACATCAAGATTTAAACTTGGGGCCCGAGCAATGGTGCAGCAGTAGGGCGTTTGCCTGGTACATGGCTGACCCAGGACAGGCCACGGTTCGATCCCCCAGCGTTCCACGTGATCCCCCCAGCCAGGAGTGATTTCTGAGCACATAGCCAGAGTAGCCCCTGAGCATCACTGGGTGTGGCCCAAAATACAAAAATAAAGAAAATAAAGATTGAAACTCAGTGATGTTTTTAGCCCAATCACCACTGAGAGAGGGAGTACCCAGGTGGATGTGGGAAGGACCTGGGTTTTTACTCATATTGGAAGTTTTTCTTCATCAAAAACTGGGATGGGGAGAGGAGTATGGGTCCCTCTTGTGCTTTGGAAAAAAGTTGAGGTGAGAATATACATACAAGAGGACAGAAAGCATCAAAATATGGGTATCAAGTGAAAAATCTCACTTTTGTGTCTGTCTAGAAGGTACTGAAGAAGTAACCTCCCTTAGAGTCTATGTTCATGGTTCCTTTGTTTCAGGTTCAGCTCTGATGCTTGTACCCCATAAACCATCACTGAAAGAAATATGTGGGGGTTCCATTAAGACTATCTGGAGATTACATTGTAGAACCAAAAATATGAAGGTCTGGAAAAGACATGGATACATATAGACAGACCATCTATTATAACTGAGGTCCACAGAGAAAGAAAAATATTGAACAATATTTCCAGTTAGAAAGAGACACTGATGAATCCCATTCAGGATGTATTCCATGATAAATAAATAGACTAAATGGGGAAAATTCTCCTTTGGGCATCTCTTTGACTTCCTGCTCACTACATCAGCACAACACAAGCCAAGATGGATCCTCCACTGTTCCATAGTGTTTTCACTTATATATAGAATATATAAATATATATATATTTATATATATATAAATATATATATTTATATATATAAATATATATATTTATATATATATAAATATATATATAAAGACTCTAAAAGGAGCACTCAGTCCTGCTCTGCTTAGAATTTCATGAGATGAGTCTGAGTCAGGGAACAGAAGTGTTCCCTTGTTTACAGAAGTCAGGGAACATTGCTACCTAAATATTCCTCTTTCTTCCAGAATGGCCCAGAGGCCATTTTCCTCTGAATTTTCTCCAGCCCTTCCCTAATCTATTCATTCTCTTATAAGAAAACTGGTCCCTCCGGTTTCCTACCACTTTGCTGAACTACTTAATTATAATTTGGTTCTTAGCAACCATCCCCTAAATGTTTAATAGCAACTGCCTCCTCTTTGCATTTTAGGAAACAAAGGAAAATGGTGAAGTTTCATGTCCTTTTTACATATTTCTTCATATACTGTAAGATCCATGGAATGGTATTGTCTCTTAAAACACTTTTCCCAACAATTCTACTAACATGTGTCTACAACATCTGCTCTGTCACATCCAAGACCTCTATTTTAACAGACGCCAAAGTCAGCAAAGGCCCGCAACTAGCCACTCTATCTCTGGGACAAAATAAGGGAAGAGGATGGAATACTCTCCATCCTTACAAGATGTATTAGGTACATCTATACCCAATATACCTAATACATCTATTAGGTAAAATATGGTGGGTGGGTTGTTGAAAATGGGTTTCTCTGAAGTAACTTGTATTCAAACAACGCTTTAGTCTACCATACTATATGCGTGCACAATACAATCAACGAGAAAACAACAAAGACTGGCAATTTTTTCTATTAGTTTCTAGATAAAGCTGAGATTTATACTTAACTTATTCTAATAACTGCAAAAAAGGTTTTTCAAGATGGCCGAGTGAAGCAGCAAGAACATTATCACATTTTTGTCCAGGGGATTTTCAGTAAAAATCCTTGATAAAATGATAAATTTACATGGCTTTATATTTTGGACTTTACTAGCATTGTATGAATTTTAAGGTGCTCAACTTATTGATTTTATGACTTACATCTTGCAGTCTGATTTTAATTATTTATTAGCTAACATACACATAATGTCACATAATCATCTTTTTAAATATTCAGAGCTTTTAAAATCTTCTACAAGATATACAATAAATAGCACAGCATTATTTTTATAGTCATTAAGCCATTGATTACATTCTCAAAACTTATTCATCTAAGTAGATGTTGATGCTTTTTGACAATATTCCACCTTCCATCTGCTAACATTTTCTAAAGTTAAATCCATCCATCATGGAATTATCTTCTGTTGTTACTTTTATTCACATTTGGAGCAGAATTTTATATTGTGTTAAGTGTAGATATGTAGATATTAATAAGTAATCCAATACATTTATGGCTGAGTTTTTTAAAGCTGTGAAACTGCATTTCTTTCCAGGGAGAAGGACTGGGATATAGATAAAAAAAATAAAGCCATTTTTAAATCAAGACTTACATGTAAATTTATAGTTTTAAATCATATGTATTCCTTAGATATTCTTTTCAACAGTCTTATAAATATGTGACATGAAACTAAATGAGAAAAAATACAAGGCACAGTGTATATGATGTTTGAGAAACAGAACTTGAATTTTTTTATTTTATCTTATTGAGGAGTGGGAATAAAAAAATATTTTATTAAAATCATGGTAATCGGGGCCAGTGAGGTGGTGCTAGAGGTAAGATGTCTGCCTTGAAGTACTAGCCAAGGAAGGACCACAGTTCGATCCCCGGCATCTCATCTGGTCTCCCAAGCCAGGGGCAATTTCTGAGCACTTAGCCAGGAGTAATCCCTGAGCATTAAATGGGTGTGGCCCAAAAAAACAAAAAATAAGAATCATGGTTATATACAAAGTAATTCATATGAATTTCAGATATACAGTGAATACAGTGTCAACCTCCCTGCCAGTAAAGCTGATCCAGTTAAGTTTAGGTTATTAAAGTTTATGTCTCTTGATTCTATTGTCATTGACTTTGGCTTGCATTTTTAGTTCTGTCTTTAGTTTTCTCCACCAATGCATCTAAGACCATTTGGACCCTGGCCCCAGCCTTTATTTTTTCCTTCTTAGTTTTATAAGAAAATGAAGAAATATGTGGTAAAACAAAATAATCTTTGCCTAGAGGCTCTATGAAAAAGGTGGGAACTCCTATTTAAAAGAAAAAAGAAAAGAAAAAAGTGTGTGACATTTTTGTTTGTTTTATTTTTTGTTTTTATTTTACATAGGAACAGCAAAAGTTGGGGAAAATAGAAAGAAATAAACTTTGGCCTAAAAACAGGGAAACACTATCCATGAAGCATCCTGTCATAAGACGAACTATAGGTTCTGGACATACTAAGTTGTCTAACACCAAAGTCTTTCTTTGTGATCCTAATAAAAGTTCTTCATTATTTTTGTTTGTTTTTTTTTGTTTTTGTTTTTGTTTTTCAGGCCACACCTGTTTGATGCTCAGGGGTTACTCCTGGATAAGCGCTCAGAAATTGCCCCTGGCTTGGGGGGACCATGTGGGACACCGGGGGATCAAACCACGGTCGCGATCTTTCCTTGGCTAGCACTTGCAAGGCAGACACCTTACCTCTAGCGCCACTTTGCCAGCCCCTAAAAGTTCTTCTTAATCAGTTATTGCAGTCGGGTTTCTTTTATTAGAGATCTTGTTTTTTGCACAATCCCTGTGTCAAAGTCAGGGTGTCACAGAGTTTCTTCAGGTTTCATTTCACTGTTAGGTGGCAGTGCAGGAAACCCTCCTCTGAAAACAAGTTGTTGATGTTTTCAATTTGTCAGGATGTTATCTGAACCCACTCTGGAGCAAATCGGTGCCAGGGCAGAATTAGGGCCTTCCCATTAGAAGTCCAATTCCTGGGGCAGGGAAGGTGGGGCTAAAGGTAAGGTGTCTGCCTTGCAAGCGCTAGCGTAGGACAGACCGCGGTTTGATCCTCCGGCGTCCCATATGGTCTCCCCTGAGCGTCAAACGGGTGTGGCCCAAAAACAAAAAACAAAAAACAAAAAAAAAAAAAGAAGTCCAATTCCTGGTGCTGGTACAGAAACCTGTGCCAGTTCCATAGACGACATCTAAAAAGTTGTATCTTTAACTAATTGATCAGGACAGAAAATAGAGAGGGATAAAA
Source organism: Suncus etruscus (assembly GCF_024139225.1). Classification (NCBI taxonomy): domain Eukaryota; kingdom Metazoa; phylum Chordata; class Mammalia; order Eulipotyphla; family Soricidae; genus Suncus; species Suncus etruscus. The sequence continues at coordinate 2,731,659 of NC_064866.1, read as the reverse complement.
CGCCAGCTAGCTTGTGGCCGCAAGATATTATATTTTCTTCAATTTATAACTATCATTCTTATGTAAAGATTAGCAGCAGCCTCCATAACAGCAGCAGATCCATCAGAGCCAGGGCAACTGTCTGAACTCTCAGTCTTCTGATCACTACCATTCCCACACAAGTGTTGAAGACAAATCCTTGTAGGGATCACTGCAGCAAGCAAAGCTCTGTAGTTGTTGGAGTAGATTCTAGAGCTTCTGAGATGTCTCAGGAAGCAGCATCAAACCCCTGATCTTCCAGAGTCTCCATAACTTCAATAGGAAGAGACTAGAGGGTCTGGAAGTAAGAGTGGAAACATAGTTGGGAAGATGGCGGAGATATTTAAGGGTAGGAAAATGTTGGATGCACTTGGGTGAGGACTGAACTGCTCTTGATTCTATTGACAAGACATCTTGATAGGATTTCAGTGAATCTGGAAGTCATAGAAACATATTCAGTGATCATCATTGGTACCACTTTTCCATATTTTAAAGTTCTGCCCCAAGTTTGGATAATATAATGTGAAATATTACCGTAGGCCAGAGAGATAGTATCATAGTTAAAGCCCTTGTCTTGCATGGAATAATCTAGGTTCAAAACCTGGGGATGAGTTTAGAGCCATGATAAACTCTGAGTAGAGCTGAGTATGGCTTGATCTATACACCCCAAAAAATGTATCCATGGAAAACGATACAACAATTATGTCTTTACTTATTTATATATAGATTCATCCAAAATTCTTGGTTTTACATAGTTACCCCGTACTTATGTTACAAATTTAGCAATATTGAAAATACTGCAAGAGGAATCTCTTGCTATTTCTATAAGTATATGTTACTATAAGCATGTTAAAATTCCAATGCAGGGTCCAAAGTGATTGTATAGCATGTAAGTACCTTGCCTTTAATGCAGCAAATTCCATTTGCTGATTGATACCCCATTAGTCCTTGAGCTCACTTTCTCTAAGCACAGAGCCAGAAGTAAATGGGGTGAGCCCTGACAACTGCAAGATGTGGCCCGAAAACAACAACAAAAATCCAGTGCAGTTGTACCTATAGGAATCTATTTTAAAATATGTAGTATAGGTGCAATCTCCCTATACATATAAACACACACATGCAATTTCACCATACATGCTTCTGTATGCATGTATGTGCATATGCACACAATATAAATATGGAACTTGTACAACCAGAGACCAGCTTTCTTCCTTTCAGTGGGCTCATCATGCCAAAGTCAATTATTGCAAGATTATAGCAGTTCTAGGTCACTTATCTTCCGTCTGATCTCAAATACAAACCTTCCCACCTAATTTATTCATTACATTTAACTATTAGTTCTTGGTGTGGTTGTGACTCCACCTCCCAGAACCTCACCTTCATGCATATACATTATGCTCTGCCCTTCTTTTAGAGGAACCCATATGTTTCATCTCTTTAAGGCTCAGTGATCTCTCTGAATTCTATAGAAATATTCAGCCTGGTCTCAGGCAATCACAGATGCATTTCTGAGAAGGCTGAGTAGATGAGGTCAACAGAGGCATATGATTTATATGGGTTCTGAGACTGGACTTCAGCTGATCCAAACTTCTGAAAACAGCAGAAGACAGTAAGAAATATGTATTTCTTTCTGGTATTTCTCTGCCTACCTGTTCTATTCATCCTGAACAGAGAGTTGGAATTACTAGAAAAATTACATATAATCAGGGTTTTGATGCCATTCTGTCAATCATATTCTTTCTTTTTTTATTCAAGTTTGGAAAAAATCTTTGACCTAAAAATAGAACTCAAACATTCCTTCCCTAAATCAGCCAGAGACAGATACTAAGCAACTAGTAATAGGATATACGCTGCTCCCCAAATTCCACTATAATTAAAGTAATTAAAGCTAGGCAAACATAATGGTTCCTTATCTAGTTTTCTTTTCCCAGGGAAAAGGTCACTAATTAAGAAGCTATGTTCTACAAAAGAAATAATGACCATAATAGAAAGATACCCCACTTATTTGGAAAAAATGTTTGCCCTCCAATTATGCCTGACAAAGATATATAAAGCACTGGTAAGTCTTACCAAGAAAAATATAAAGGAAAAAATGAAAAGAAACTTCTTCAAAGAAGACATACAGATAGCAAATAATATGTGCAAACAACGTTCTGCATTTCTAATTATTAGGAAAATGCAAATCAAAACAACCATGAGATATCACTTTACACCAGAGAGATTGGCATGGTAAACATCAGATATAATGAAAGCAACCAGTGTTGGTCTGAAAATAAGGAAAAGGGACTATCAGCTATTACTAGTGGGAATATCAACTGTCCAACTATTTTTGGAAACCACATAAATTGATCTCTCATAAGAAGACTGATTCAAACAACAGTGATGGATCACAACTCTGAGAACTGTAAAGAAAGACTTCATCCTAGGCTCCATACTTTGACCTGTGCAAATATCAAGATCTCTAGCTACAGATGCATGATTTTATCATCCACAACCAAGCAGAAAGTTTCCAGATACCGCAGAAGGACTTTGGGGAGGGTAAAAAAGCATGTACGAAGCCTGTAGTTATCCCCATGACAGTATACTTTAAGGGCAGAGAATCCCTGTTTCTCTTAGGTCAACGAATTTCCTTTCTAATCTCCCCAATATTTACTGTGCCTATGCAAGAAAAAAAAGAGAAGCACAAATCAAATTTTTTTAGTTTTTTTATTGTTGTTTTTTTCTTGTGTGTGTTTTTTGTTTTTATTTCAGGATCATAGTTATTGTATGGCTGCTGTCTATATTGCTCTGGTGCTTTTTGAGTTTTTTGTTTGATTTTTTATATTTTATTTTATTTTTTTGTATTATTGGTATGTTTTTTCTTCCTTTTCCCTCTCTGCTCTTAAACTGATAGATATAGCCTCTAGAAAGACTCCTCTCATTTTTGCTTGTTTGATTTGTGCCCCATATTATTTCATCATTATTTTTTCTCTTCCCTTCAAACAGAACCACACAACTTTAACCATCTTGCTCCGCCTCACAAATGGAGGGGGAAATAATGGAGGGTACCAAGACCAAACAGAACATTAAATAGAAACAAAAAATGATCAAACTTGAACACCAAATCCAAAGCCAACGACAACAAAATCTATACCCAATTTACAACATACTAGACACAGAAGGGACCACCTATACGAGCAGCCTGAGGGGTAAGAGAGGGGAATATAAAATGCATGGTGGGTATAGGGGTGGAGAGAGTACAACATTGGTGGTGGGAATGCCCCTGATTCAATATAACTATGTATCTAAAATATTACTGTGAAAGATTTGTAATTCACTTTGATTAAAATTTAAAAAAGAACAAACTAACAATCGAGCTTCCATACAACCCAGAAAACCCACTTTTGGATATATAATCCAAGGGCCCAACTCTACTCAGAAAAGACGTTTGCATCCCTATGTTCATTGTTGCACTATTTGTAATAGCCAAAATCTGGAAATCACTCATGTACAAAGACAGATGACTGAATAAAGAAACTGTGACATATATACACAATTATTAAATTTACAATTTGTTAGATGTATCTGGAGAATATCCTGAGTGAAGATCATCAAAAAGGAGGACAGATACTGAATTGTTTTTCTCATATGCTGTAAATTAATGAAGAATAAGAAAATAATGAATGCCCAAATGTCACACCATAACTAGAAATTTTGATATTTCTAGAGGAGGGACCGCCAGAAACAGAAACAGCGGACTGCTGTTTCAAGAACTTCCAAGGAATATTTCACCAGGAATATTCCGTTGGGAAGTTCTCCACAGTATTGATGGCTGGATAAATTCCTGATAAATATTTATCAGATTCGTGTTATGGTTCTGACATTATGCTTCGTTCACAACTAACAGGTACATATAGCCTTGATTAAATTTCTCTTTACCTGGAAAAATCTCATCAGCAAATCAACGATACTTAGGAACAATTTTTCCTCTGACTTTATAATGCCCTTGAAGTTTCTGCTTCTTGGGACATCTCTAAAAGGACCATGAGTACTTGTTAACTTTTAGTTACATCGAAAAGATTTGGTCAGGATGTACATTTGGACTGTTGTACTTTTTTTTTCAATTTATTTTTATTTTGACAAATGTGAATTACAAGCCTTTTACAGTTATATTTAAGGTACATAGTGACAGTGAATTAGGGTCATTTCCACCTCCAATGTTGTCCTCCATCTGCACCTGTTCCAGCAAAGAATTACATCTTTTTTAGATATAGTTCGTCTCTGTCATTTTGACCTTTAAACAATGAAACCTCTTCCCTTAGAAAAAGGAACTTGAAAGAGAAAAATCCCACTTTCTGCTAATCCCCTATTATACATCTGAGACTAGTCGGTCAAGAATTGCTTTGAGATGTTAAAATTAACCTTCTCCTTAGTAACTCATGAGTTTTACTTAATATTAGATCTATTCGGGTCTGTGTATCATCCTAGCCATGTGAATTGTTTTACTGTTAACCTATGATTTGTGAATATTCTTCTTATACCTCTGATTGGTTATTTACTTCATATATATATATATATATATATATATATATATATATATATATATATATATACATGTCCTCCATCTTAAGAATTAGAACATGCTGGTTATCTCACGTAGATTACGTGGTCTCTCATTTCTTCATATTTTGCCATTTGTGTCACCCACTCTCCTCAAGGGAACTCAAAGAAATTCTGTAATACAGCCAGACCCAAAAGCTAGCCCGTGGCACCCTAAGGCATAAGAAACTGAGAGCTGATCTTTAGTATAAAACTTATAAATGTAGAGGGCAAGTGTGTGGAATTGTAATGGTTATGTACAGTGGATACAGTAAGACTAGTGAAAGGAAGGGACATTTTGATGGAGGGAATGGAAATGGAATATTTTATGCTTGGGATTCTACCATTAATAGTATTGTAAATCAGAGTGCCTAAAATAAAGTTAATTTTAGAACTAAAGAAACTATGACATATGTTTATATAATAAAATGCTAGTTGGCTACACAAGAAATATGAAATAGTACAATTTGCTATTACTTGAATGGCACTGTAGGGTATCATACTGATTCAAGTCAACTAGAAGTTAAGAGCTATATACAGATTGATCTCTTTCATATATGGGCTATAAAAACTCATAGTAGGGCTAGTGAGATAAAACAGTTGGTAGGGTGCTTGTCTTGCACAAGGCCAACACAGGTCTGACCCTTGGCACCCACATGACTCCCCAAGCCTTTCAGGAGTGATCCCTTAGCCCAATGCCAACAGCATGCCAAGAATTGCCTTATGTGGCACTAAAAGTAAAACAAAATAAAATTTTGTTATAGTAAGTGAACAACAAATGGACCAAAGCAAGATGATCTAGGAACTGGTCAACGTGAAGATGAGATGGAGAGAGAGAGAGAGAGAGAGAGAGAGAGAGAGAGAGAGAGAGAGAGAGAGAGAGAGAGAGAAGGATATGTAGGGAAAAAGAGGGAGGGTGAGGTAGGAACACAGTGGCAGAGGGAAACAGACATTCTGGTGGTGGGTGTGGTGTTGGAATGTTGTATTAATAAAATTACCATTGATAGTATGTGTATCTGTGAATCATAGTAACTAAACTTAAATTTATATATATACACACATATGTATGTGTATATACATATTTATATGTATATATACATATATTATATATGTGTAATATATATAATTTTAAAAAGTGTTTGGCCATGTGAATATCCCAATCTCAGCAGGGTCCTATATAACCATTGAGTTTATTTCCAGAGGGGGTGGATTTCATTACAAAAACAACTTAAACAAAACTAATTTACAATAGTGTTCTCATACCCAGTTTATGCTTCCAAGTTCTCATTGTTTTTCTCCACCAATACATCACCAGGCTAATGCCTCCTCCTGCTCTGTCTTCTGTTTACTGTCACGCCTTTCCATGCCTCACTCCTAGCTGTAAATTCATCTTTGAGAAGTTGCTAAAAATAACTAGGCATTACAGGGAATGTTGCCAATGGATGCTGGTATTTAGGCTGAGTAGTTCTGGTTTTGGTAGTAGCCGAGGGTGATTTTAGGATGTCAGGTTTATGCAGTATTTACCTTCCTGTATTGTATTTCCACTAAGTATTTTATGAGAACCAGGATGCCTGAGGTCAGTCATGTCAGTCATGTCAGTAGCACTTCAGGTTGCTAATTCCATAGAGCATGTAAGAGATTCCTAGATTAGAAGATAGAATTTACTTTTTCTTCTGTTGATAATTATACTAAAAAAACAACAGGTATCAGTTCCTCTATTTGGGGGCAATATGTCCTGCCTACAGATCCAGCTCAGGCTTTTCATTAAATCATCGTGCTCTTTCTCAGCATCTTTTCTGACTTTTCACTGCTCAATGTTTCTGGAATTCTAAAGACTGTCTTCCTCTTCCCAGGAGAGGCTCCTTCGGATGTGTATCCTGAGTTATGTAACAGCAGAAGGGCTTCCATGGAGGAGAAAGAAATCATAATCCTGAACATCATTTGATTCATTTACCTCCTCACCACATTGAGTTGATGCCTTTTGATAACTTAGAGGTTTGTCTACTGTGAAACAAGAGAAGGGGTAGTTTGTGGGCAATTTCAATCAGAGCATGATTAAATAATGGCTAAAGCACAGAGAATCCAGACACGGTGTCCTAGGAGTGCTGCATTATACATGGAAGGATCACATGTGTGACCAAGAAGAAGGAACCTCATTCCTATAATGCCACCTCCAGGTACCCAGACAAGAGGAGATGCCAATGGGCAGGTGTGAGGGTGAACAATTCTTGGCTGGGAGTTTGCAACATTATGGCTCTAAAGTCATGTGTAATACTCGCTGTGAGGATTTCTGTGAGCCTGCAGGGGTCCTCAAACTTTTTAAACAGGGGGCCAGTTCACTGTCCCTCAGACCATTGGAGGGTCTGACTATAGTAAAACAAAACTTAGGAACGAATTCTTATGCACACTGCATAGATCTTATTTTGCAATGAAGAAACAAAACAGATACAAATACAATATGTGGCCCGCGGGCCATAGTTTGAGGACCACTGCGAGGGATCCCTAAAGTGGAACCACTCACTTCACACTCTGGACAACAACAACAAAAAAACTTAAATAAGAAACTCACCAAGCTGGTGGATATTGTTTGCCTCTTCTACTTCCAGTCATCAAACTGCCTTTTCTGAAGTTATGATCGTATTATAAAGGACATTTATAAAATGTCATCTAAGAATGACAAAAGAGAAAATAGAAGGGATTCCAGTAGTTAAATGACACCATGGAGTTGTTAAGTAGCTATATACAATATGGCTTCAGAAGGTTAACAAGTGCTATGTAAGCGCTGTTATTTCAGCTTTCTGTGACTAAAAATCAAGTAGAGTTACTAACACACATATAAACACAAAAATGAGGTGCAATACAAGTCCAACATGCCAGAACCCATATTGTATATGTAAGAGGAATGTACATAAGATAATTTCTCGTTGTAAAAGAGGCACACCTCCACCATGCCAGAAGCAACACTGGAAGACAAGTAGGCAGCTCAATACGGAAAAAAATATCTTCAAGTGGACCTGACTCTCCAACACCTGTTCGTCCTTTCCTAATCTCAGTCTAAATTAAAATTTGCCACATGCCCTGCATGAAGTCAACACTGGTTCAATTCCATTAGGACACACTACATATGTTCTAAACAACGTTAGGATTCACTCTTGAGCAAAGGTCTACCACCTAAAATCACAGAGTTTAATTTAAAAACTGAAGAAGAATGAATGTTTGTTGGGTTTTTGGTTGGTTGGTTGGTTGGTTGGTTGGTTGGTTGGTTGGTTGGTTGGTTGGTTGGTTTGATTTTTGCAAAACTAGCTGTGCTCAGGTTGACTCCTGATCCTCAGTATAGAGGTACTCCTGACTGGGTTCAGGGGGCCCTATATTACACTGGAGATGAAACTCTGGATTTGGATGAATGACTAAAACATAGCTCTACTTGTTCTAACACCTTAAGAAATTATAAGATTCCATGTTAATTTTTGTGAATCTTTTTATGTGTACAGATTATTTTTACTTATCATATTTTTCTGTAAGCACAATACTGTAATAATAATAAAAATACAGTATTTTTCCATCATATACTTTGTATAATAAATTCCTCAGAGTGCCTTGAAATATTAATAGAAAATTTAGGGGATTTCTTCTGCCACCATGTTATACCAATTATTTTGAGAATTAAATTCTGAACATATAACATTTATTTTATTTTATTTATTATTATTTTGCATATAAAATCTTCCCAACTACAATCATGCTTGTAATTGTGGTGCTTAAATAAAGATACCATGTTAAATGAAGCTTGAATAAGGATAAATATAGGATGATATCATAGAAGTGATATCATATAGGTGTAGTATTTAGAATAACTGTGTGAAGGAATATAATGGTTGAAATTGGGGTTATCTAGAGCACTCTTAAGCTCATATTACAGTGAGGAGAAAAAAAGAAATTAAGTGAAGGAAGAAAAAACAAATCTAAAATAACAGAGGACAGGGGACAAGCATTGATGATGTTTGAAGGACAGAACTAAATGTTCAAATCAAAGAGTCGCCTGCAATGAAATCATGAAACCCAAACTTTAACAACTAACCTTCAAAAGATGCCTTCTTATAATGGCAGGCTGGGCCAACATGGAAGGTATGAGTTGGACTCTAAGAACATTGAGAGGTGACATTGGTGGTGAGATTAGTCCTGAAACACTGTATGTATAAAATTTAAATTTAAATAACTATGTAATCACAATTCTTTAAATAAAAAATATACTTAGGACCCAGACCAATAGCACAGTGAGTTGGACATTTGCCTTGCACACTGCCTACTCAAGTTTGATCCTCAACATTTCACGTGGTCACCTGAGCTCAACAGTAGTAATTTCTGAAAATAGAGCCAGGAGTAACCCCTGAATGCCAGTGGGTGAAGCCCAAAAATCATAGAAACATATTTATATATAAGTATAACATTTATAATATAAATATAACATTTTATATGTAAGTATATTTATAAATAAATATGTATATGCTATACTAATGTTATATATAAATATAATTTTAAAAATTAAAATCTTTTTAAAGAAATATTATGTAAGAAGTCAAAGTGAAAGTACAACAGGCAGGGTCTTGCACATGGTGACCCAGCTTTGGTCCCCAGTACCACTTGTGGTTCTCTGAGCCTCATCATGAATGATCCTGTAGCACGAAGCTAGGAGTAACCCCTGAGCATCACCGGGGGTGGCAAAAAAATATTCAATGTCAATCTTGTATAAGGCCTTCAGTACAGACTGGTTAAATAGATAACTAGTAAAGGAATGAGCTTTCCATCATGATTTCAGGAAGAGCAACATTATAAAGCAGATTATGAGAATGAGATATTACTTAAATTTGCCAAGACCGGTTATGATAATGACAGTGTTAATGATGCTTATGGTGGCAGTGGCTAACCCTCTTTATGAGCCTCTTGGCTATTACTTGCTTGCTTACTCAAGTCTCTTCTTGCTTCCATAAGTGTTACCAATCCATGGAAGTAGTAAAGGGTGTGGTCTTTGAAGGATATAGTCCTGGAAATTAGATCTTTTCCTCTCTGAACTCCATATTTCTTAAATAAATGTCAATATCTCTGCATTTATTCTCTTCCTGTTGGACATTGAGATTAGTTTTAGTCGGTTTCCCTTAACTATAAGTGTTGCTGTAGACCTCTGAATTGAATCATATTGAATCAGAAGAGTTTGATTCAGATTTGGTTGTGATAGTTTTAAAAATTGTAGCTCCAATATTATAAATACAATGTCCACTCTCATCATATTACATTTATATAATTTTGTTATAATTTAAACTGATAAAAACAAAAGTTTTTTAACAAAGGTTTATTAAACTGAAGAGTAAAATGGTACCAAATTATTTACTTATTTTACTTGCCCTTCTATCAATATCTGTGAAATTTGTAATTATTTACTTTTTTTTTCATTTAGAAAAGTTCTGCCTATAAACTTGTCCTGGTTGCTTAGTACAATTTTTCTTTTAAATAGTCATGTGTTTTACCACTGAATGATTTTCCAGACACATTCTGTATCGATTTTTGAAGCCAACAAAACCGTAAGACTTAAAGATATTCTGTTTTACTCAATTCCTTAGAGATTTGTTTATTTAATTTTCTGTTTAAATATAAAAATTCAAATACAATAGTAGAAAAAAATCCATATCCGTTCACATAACTAGAAGGCAGAAAAACATAAAAAGAATAAATGAAACAAAATAAAATGGTAGTACCATATGAAGAAGAAGAGGAAGAGGAAGAAGAAGAGGAGGAGGAGGAAGAGGAAGAAGAGGAAGAGGAGGAGGAGGAAGAAGAAGAAGAAGAAGAAGAAGAAGAAGAAGAAGAAGAAGAAGAAGGAAGAGGAGGAGGAGGTATATAAGTTAGGTAAAATATGTCAATTCCATGATAAGGAAAGAAAACAGACTTTTGATGACAAAGATAATGCAGAATATACCATGTTGAGACTAATGCTGTGCATTTAAAGCCTGTTAATTTTTATAAATCATTATAGTTGACTCTGATGGTGGCTGTAGTACTGGAACATAGTGTGCAAAAAATGCTATCCTTAATAGCATTGTAAATTGTTTTGCCTCTGTGAAATTGGAAAATAAAAAGTAGGTATATAATTTATTTTTCTTAATATTAAAGATGTGTATTTTTAAATGTCAAGTTTAATTTTGTTAATTTTTCATATCATTATGCACCTCCATATTATACTTTATATCACTAATTAGTAAAACTAATGTTCGGTTAAACCATTTTAATTATTAAAACATCTGACTACATTTTTACTGTTTTCCAAAAATAACAGAAATTTAAACTAGTCATTAAAGTAGAGAAAATTTAAAAGCACAAAGATTAAAAACAACAAAGCACAAATTTCACTAAGTTAACTGTATACACAGAAAATGAACAAATATATAAATAAAAATAAATATATCTGTAAATAATTTATAAATAAGCCAATGAGAAAAATTAGATTGTAATTATTATTGTTGAAAATATAAGGTATTGGGGCCGGAGAGATAGCATGGAGGTAGCGTGTTTGCCTTGCATGCAGAAGGACTGTGATTCGAATCCTGGCAACCCATAGGGTCCTCTGAACCTGCTAGAAGTGATTTCTGAGCGTAGAGCCAGGAGTAATCCCTGAGCAATGCTAGGTGTGACCCAAAAACAAAAACAAAAAATGAGGCATTTAAAAGTAAATCTAACCTATAAGTATATTCAGTTAGATACCTTCAACACACTAAAGATTTATATACGGAGAAAAATTTCGTGTTTGTAGATGAAATTCTTATTAAAAAGATGCTATTTCCTACAAATTTATAATACCAATTCAATTATAGTTTCATCCAAAATTGCAACAGTTACACAGATTTATTGAGATAATATTTAGATATCGTCTAATTTTTAATAATTATTGAAAGTGTAATTTAATAATAATGGGAAATGGTAACCTAAAAACAAGGTTAGCCACACATTGCATATAAGATAGACTTCAAGCTACAAAAGTTCATAAGAGGGGCCGGAGAGATATCCTGGAGGTAAGGCATTTACCTTGCATGCAGAAGATCAGTAGTTCAAATCTCGGCATCCCATATGGTCCCCGAGCCTGCTAGGAGCTATTTCTGAGCGTAGAGCCAGGAGGAACACCTGAGCGCTACCAGATGTGACCCAAAAAACAAAAAAAATAAAATAAAATAATAAGAGATTTATGAGGTATATATTGCATAATTATAAAGAAATCCACCCATCAAAATAATTTAGTAAGAATTAACATATATGAATATGTAACATACCTATTAATGACACTATGAGAGACATACACAGCAGTACAATAGTAATAGGATATTTTAATATATCTTAATATATCTTACTAATGCAGATTACACAGAAAACAAAGCTTTATACAAGGACATTTGTCCCAGGTGGTCTTAACAGAAAGATAACAGAAATCTGTTCTTCCACTCCATGAGCTGAAAGAATTCATAACGCTCTAGCCATGATTAACTGGAACAAAGCAACTGAGAAACGCTACTGTAAAAATGCATTCCTACTGGCCTCTCTAAAAAATTCTTCTAGTTTTGCCCTAGCTGTTATTCCATTTTTACGAAAGCAAGTTGGTATGTGGCAGGGATTTTTCTTGAAGAACGACTATTCAGCAATGACCAGGACACTTCATAAGGATGGAGTAAAGTTTTATTATTCTAGAAAGAGAGGAAGAGATTGGGGTTCAAGGTGGTCAGTGGGATGATCAGAAAGAACACTTCATAGTGCGGTCAGCCCAGTCAAAGGAGATAAAAGAACAGGAGAAGCATCTCTATAGGGCAAGTTTTTGCCTTTAGGTTTCACTGTTTTAGGTTTTCCTGAAGGTATTCTGCCTAATGCCAGGGATCTAAGTCAATAACAATCTCCAGAGCTAGGACAACAGCCAGAACTCCCAAAAGTTTCACATTCACAGCAATCTAGGCTCTGGAGCTGGCATTGGAGGAAGAGGAGGGGTCTGTGGTTGTAGCTAGTGCAGCAGACCCCACCCCAATAGCTGAAGCAGCCCCCACAACCAGAGCTGCAGCAATTCCCACTTCCTGAGCTCCAGCAGAAGTATCACAGCTGAGGCCATGGCAGAAAACTGGAGGTGGACAAGGGACTGGGGATTAAGTGGGCACTTTGGAGGACTCTTAGGCACACATTTTTGGGGGCCCATGGAAGGAGATTGGCACTGTGGCTGGGTTTGCTGGCAGGACATCTTGGAAGAACTTTTTCAACCTGAAAGTTAATCATGAAATTCTATCTTTAGTAGGTAGTTTATGTTTTTTTATTGTTTTTTTATTTTTTTATTTTTTATTTAAATTTTTTTTTTTTTTTTTGGATTTTGGGCCACACCCGGCAGTGCTCAGGGGTTACTCCTGGCTGTCTGCTCAGAAATAGCTCCTGGCAGGCACGGGGGACCATATGGGACACCAGGATTCGAACCAACCACCTTTGGTCCTGGATCGGCTGCTTGCAAGGCAAATGCCGCTGCACTGTCTCTACAGGCCCATGGTTTTTGATTTTTACAAGGTTCCATTAAGCTTCCATCCTCTACTGAAAAATGCCCCTAATGTTCTTGACCTGGGAATAAGTCCCCAACAAGGTGATGACACACACACCCCCACCAAACCCAAGACAAGATTTTCAGAGTTGGATCTGACTGAGTTTTATTTCTGTCCATTACAAAACAGAAGAGGTAGCTGTCATGAAGTTTTCTTCTCAAATGCTCATTTTGTTCTGCTTTTCACCTCCCATTTGTCAGCTTCTCTCTTGTTTTGCCCATGCATAACTGGTCTTCAAGAAATTCTCCTTAGTTCTTCCTTATTTCTCCAAGAAGAACAAGAAAAATGCTTAAATAATGTCAATTTTTTAATGCCATACACTAGTCCCAAGTACTTTGCCCGTAAGTGAAATAGAGAGATGCAAATTATTTAATATATATCATTAATAATTTCATTTCACAATATCAGTGAACGGTTGAAATCTCTCCTGGGAATGTATGGTATGTCTTCAAAGTTCTGAATTTCAAAACTTTGTCTAATAAAGAGGATAATAACAACCAAGTGGTTCAATGAAACTTGATAGGGAATGGGAAGGACAAGACTAAGAAATTGAATACTAGTTGAAACTTAATGCATTTGCCTATTAGGAATTCATTTAATACATTGAGCAAATATTTACAATTCACATGCCATATTTACAACATTGCATAAAATTAGAATGCAGCATTAAATAACCAGATCTCTCATATATCTTAATCTAGTGGGTAAATACTTATATCTTTTTTATTTCTAAAAAGATAATCTATATATTTTCAGTTTATCTTTTACTATCATATGCACCCTGTATAACTCTTAGATTAAGAGTAAGGAAAATAATGACACATGAACATATTAATTTATCAAGAATATTATCCCAAATGGGTAAATACTTATGATCTTTAAATTTCTAAAAAGATATTCTATATTTTCAGCTTATCTTTTAATATCATATGTGCCCCATATAACTTTTAGATTGAGAGTAAGAAAAACAATAATACTTGAACATATTTATTTATCAAGATTGTCTTTGAAAATATATGTGGCATCCAATATACATTCTGAACCAACCATTTATGTTGATAATTATTAATTATAATATTAATTATAGAACAATTTAAATTCCAAAGGAGTTGAACAACAGATGTGTTGGAAATTTTAGACAGTCATTAGCTAGGTACAGGGGTCCTCAAACTTTTGAAACAGGGGGCCAGTTCACTGTCTCTCAGACCATTGGAGGGTCTGACTCTAGTAAAAACAAAACTTATGAACAAATTCTTATGCACACTGCATAGATCTTATTTTGCAATGAATAAACAAAACAGATACAAATACAATATGTGGCCTGCGAGCCATAGTTTGAGGACCACTAAGCTAGGAGGTAAAGTAACGAATTCATAAAAAGTCACGTGCATGAAAGAAGATAAAACGAGTTCTGGGACTCACCTGACTCACAAATTGTCAATGTTTGATGGGACACCAGCTGAAAATGTCCCTAATGATATCATTTAATGATATCATTTCTTCATTATCACTGAAGATGATAATAATTATCACTGAAGATGGATAAGAAGAATGAAAAATATTGTGCCTTTATGAGCACTCTAAATGTGGTATGTATGTATGGCATGTTTATGGAAGTGCTTGCAACGCCATGAATAATCCCAGAGGTGTTGGTGAAGACACAGAGAGAAATCTATAAAGCTTAAGAGGACCTCAGAAAACCAAGAATCCACTTTCTTTTTATAACCTAATAAACCACCCACTGCTGGGCCTCAGTCCAATGGCCCTTGACACAGCATTTAAAATTGTAAAATTCTTCTGGGGCCAGAGCAATGACGCAGTGGTAGGCTATTTGCTTTGCACACGGCTGGCCTAGAATGGACCACAGTTCCATCTCTGGTGTCCCATATGGTTCCCCCAATCCAGGAGCAATTTCTGAGCACATAGCCAGAAACAACCCCTGAGAATCAATGGGTGTGGCCCAAAAAACAAACAAAAAAAATTGTAGGATTCTGAAGTCCACAGAGAATCCACAATGAGGATTTTCAATGTGAACCTATTCTTCATTTATTTCCTGGGTGATATAAAAGTTTATTTGATGAATATTTCAGCATTCCATATGGTCCCCCTGGCCTGCTAGAACTAACTTCTGAGTACAGAGCCAGGAGTAACCCTGAGAGCCACTGGGTGTGGTCCCAAAACAAAACTAATAATAATAATAATAATAATAATAATAATAATAGATGAGTAAGTGGATAACTGAAAAACTACTTTAAAATAACATGGGTGGCCGGAGAAATAGCATGGAGGTGGGGCATTTGCCTTACATGCATAAGGACGGTGGTTCAAATCCCGGCATCCCATATGGTTCCCCGAGCCTGCCAGGAGCAATTTCTGAGCGTAGAGTCAGGAGGAAACCTTGAACGCTGTCAAGTGTTTTCCAAAAAAACAAAATAACAACAACAACAACAACAACATGGGATGGGGAGGAAGTGATAGCGCAGCAGTAGGGAGTTTGTCTTTCACCCAGCTGATCCAGGATGGACCTCGATTTGATCCCCAGCATCCCATATGCTCCCCCAAGCCAGGAGCGATTTCTGAGCACAGACCCCTGAGCGTCACCGGGTGTTGACCAAAAACCAAAAAACAAACAAACAAACAAAAAAAATGGGATGGTAATTGTGTCAAAGTTCCAATATAGCAGAGACCCTAGGAAGACTTTGAGAGGAAGGAATATTGATTTTTGTCTAGTGCTTTTTGGTGTGGAGATGTACCTGAAAAACAAGACACTTCTTATTTTCTTAGATCCCAGAAGATATCTATTATCAGTTATTGTGGCATTAAAGCCATCAATTTCCCTTCCATCAGAATGATAGTTCTGTTGGAACAATTACTCCTTCAAGACCCAATACCATTTGATGACACCATGTCTCTTTGCAGAGAGAAGCCATGACCAGGGTTTGATCAGGCACAGAATTTAACTTGTGTGGCAGAGGAGATATTTACCTTCAACCACATTGTCCATTCCTAAAATGTTACAGATGATTGATAGATAGATAGATAGATAGATAGATAGATAGATAGATAGATAGATAGATAGATAGATAGATAGATAGATAGATAGATAAATAGATACATGATACAGATATTTGATTCTACCAAGTATCTACTAAAGATATTTTATGAATTTATGATATCTAAGAATATTTTTAAACTTTATTTTATTGATTGATTCTTGGGCCATACCCAGTGACGCCCAGGGGTCACTCTTAGCTCTGCATCCAGAAATCATCCTTGGCAGCCTGGGGGATCGAACCAGGTTCCTCTTGACAGGCTGCATGCAAGGCAAATGCCCACCACTGTGTTATCTCTCCGGCCCCAGGAGCATTTTATTTTATTTTTAGGTCAAGCATTTTATGTTGACCTAAAACTTATTTCACTGCTAAGCCAATTCACTGGCAAACATGCCCTCTATGAAACTGCCTCTTTTCTACATTATACCTGGAACTGAACAGCATTTATTTTTTCCTCTTCTCAAAAATTGCATCAATGATTTAGGAGTGTCTTCCTGTAAAACATAACTTATTTTTTTAAATATCTTTATTTAAACACCATGGTTACAAACATGTCTGCAGTTGGGTTTCAGTCATAAAATGTACACACACACACCCCTTCACCAGTGCCCTAGTAAAACACAACTTCTAATTCATTTCAACCTCTCCTCTACACTGTAAATAGATAACTTGTGTCTTGAGCCACTTCATTAATAAAGCAGATCTGTGATAGTGTGATTTCTAGTTTCATGGACAGAATAGACTTGATTTCCTGGTACCATTTTTTAGTGCTTGAATGCTTACTGGAGTCATTTCTACTCTTAAGGCCAGGGTCTAGTGGGACAAGTTGGACTCTGTCATGATTTATAAGAAAATGATGAGAAAAAAATAATTAGCAGTAATAAAAATTAAAGAAGAAAGAATTCTTTGTTTTAGATGTGTGAACATCATCTCCTGTTCTTTCTAAAACCAAAATAAGAATCTTTTATAAAAGGCATACCTAATTCCTGAGCTCAGATCCAGACTAAGCCCTGAGAATGGTTAAGAATGTCCCACCCCACCCCCCAAAAAAACATAACAACAGTATCTGTGTTTTGGTCCTGTCTTATTATTATTTTTTATTCTCAAGTATCTGGTGCTTTTCACTCCTTCAGTCATTATAGTAATTTATCCTTGGAAGTCACAAAATTCACATAATTATTATGAGAAGGAAGACTGATATCAAAATATAGGAAGTCTCACTAAAAACATAGATTTCAAGGACAAAAGAATTTTATTTTATTGCTCTTTTATTATGTTATTTTATTATAACTGCTAAAATATTTTGTTAGTTGGCCCTTGTCACTTAATGGGGATATGGATTGTATTAATGCCAAGAGCCTTTATTATTTAGGACTCTGTTTTTCTATTCTCATGCATTAGTCACTGGTAATAAGACAAAACACAAAAAGAAAAAAAAACTTTTTTGAAACCTAACTACTCTCTTTTATTTTTTCTTTCGAATATGAAGCTGAATAAATTTTTTTTTTTTTTGGTTTTTGGGCCACACCCGGTGCTGCTCAAGGATTACTCCTGGCTATGTGCTCAGAAATCACTCCTGACTTGGGGACGACTATATGGGATGTCAGGGATAGAACCAAGGTCCATCATGGGTCAATTGCTTGCAAGGCAAATGCCCTACCACTGCTCTATCATTCTGGCTCCAAGAAATTATTTTTGTTGGTTTGGTTTGGTTTAGGTTTTTGGCTTGTTTTGGTTTGTTTTTTTTTTTTTTTTTTTGGTCACACCCAGCAGCACTCAGAGGTTATTCCTGGCTCTACACTTAGAAATTGCTCCTGGCAGGCTCAGGGGACCATATGGGATGATGAGATTCGAACCACCATCCTTCTGAATGCAAGGCATGCTATTTTTCTTTTCACGCTATTGATTCTTCATCCAATTAATCGTATTTCTAGTCATCCCAATTAAGAGGTGTCTTTAATATTCTTGTACCTTTCTCCCACCACCCACTTGAATTTCTCCCAAACATATATATTTATAACCATGGATTTTTTTCTTACCTTCTTCCCAGCACAAAGCCATTCCAGAGATCAGTCTATCACTACTTCCAGTGAAAAAGTTAAATACTAAAATTTCCAATTTCATTTTTTATTATAAATTTTATAATATAACTTAGGTAACATGGTTAAATTATTTTCACATTTCTGGTGCTGATTGATGTACAAAGTTATGTTAATGTACAACATCTCATTGTTATAATTAATTGATTTTATAAGTATTGATAATAACTAATCAATAGTAAATAATTGTAGTGTTATAATTAATTTTATAATAGCTTACATAACATGGTTAAATTATTGTTAACAATTCTGGTATTAATTATGTACAAAGTTATATTAATGTACAAAATTTTATTGTGCTACCACTATCAAAGTGCTCAAATACTTCTCCTTATGTTACTTCTTCATTCTTTCCCACCTTGCCCCACACTATTTGGTAATCTGAGTTTTGTAATCCAAGACCAAGTTTTCGTTACTTGTCAATACTAACAAAATATTCTTTGTTTTTTTCCTCTATATAACATACATTTAGTAAGATTTATTCAAAGATTTGTTATAAAATCAAGAGGAAGAAAAATAAATTAACATCGAGAAAGAGCATTTGTGTTGTCTGATAAAGAAAAAAAAATCCAGTAATTTATTTGAGTTTTCCTGGGTCCTATTGGGCAACGGGAAGCAAAAAATAAATAAATAAAAAGAAGACATTTTTGCCGTGTAGATGGATGTGTATCATACAACTCCCCCTGCAGTTTCTCTTTGGGTCAAGTTGCACCCTCCAGATCATGGTCAGGACCAAGGGCCCTCTCCCAACCTCAAAGTTCAGACTCACATCAGAGGAACTCTGGAAGAGTTGCTGTCTATTGTGGATCAGGATTCCCACTTGTCCTTGCTGCAGAAACCTGCACTCCCACCGTTTCAACAGTTCCTGAACATAGAATAAATCCTGGGGCAGACTTTAAAGAAAACACACAATGCTTGGACATTTGAAGTGCATTTGTGATGCTCTAAGAAAAGCTATTTCTGGGGCCAGAGCGGTAGCACAGCACTAGATAGTTTGCCTTGCACACGGCTGACTCAGAGTGAACCTTGGTTCGATTCCTGGGGTCCCATATGGTCCCCCAAGCCAGAAGCAATTTCTGAGTATAGCCAGTAATAACCCCTGAGGGTCACTGGGATTGGCCCCAAAACAAAACAAAACAAAATGCTATTTATGCTACTGAGTCTACTGATAAGATATCTAGCGGTCGTCCAATCAAACTAAAATTATATATATTTAAATAAAATTTTAAAATATTCAAGCCAAGATTATAATTTTACCTCTATTCATTAATATGTCCATGGGAAAGAAATAATTTTTAGATTATTCAGTGAACATCTGCAATCTGAAATTGCCTAAATCTTTCATCCACATGGACTGTAAATTCTAAAAGATGAAATGAGCTTCATATTCTTGGTATACTTGGTATATACTTGGTATAAAACTCAGCCTCAAAAATCAAATGCTAATTCCCAAGAGAGATTCAGAGCATACCTGCATGCTCTGGAAAGAATTAACAAGTTTCCTCAGAAAAAATTTCTGAAGCACCATCAGTTTTTGTTTTTGTATTTTATAATTTTTTTAGTTGAATCAGTTACAAAGCTGTTCATGGTTGAGGTTCAATCATACAGGGTCCAACACCCATCCCTTCACCAATACATATTTCCAGTCACCAATGTCCCCAGTTTCACTCCTGCCCTCCTAAGCCCCACCTACCTTTATGGTAGACATTTTTCTGTCTGTCTGTCTGTCTGTCTATTTCCCATTATTTTCCTTTTAGAAAAATTCCTATTCTCCTAACACAGTCTCCCTGATGGGACTTTGCAGTCACAGGATAGAGAATTATTTGCCAAGAGTTATTCAAAGAGCAGAAATATGTCTCTACCCTGTTGGTAAAGAAACCATCATGTTATTGTCCTAAGGTGTTTTGGTCCCTAGAAACCCCTCTTCTTTCCTTTGGTTCTGATTTTTTAAAAATTTTTATTGTGGCCAAAGTGAATTACAAATCTTTCATAGTAATATTTAAGGTACATAGAGGCAATGAATCAGGGGTATTCCCACCACCAGTGATGTCCTCCCACCACCCCTGTTTCCAGCATGCATCCCATATCTCCCTTCTTTACCCACCCAGCCCCAGAATACTAGTGAAATTGGTCCCCACTTGTACAGCTTGCTGTGTATTAGGTATAGATTCTGTTGTCGTTGACTTTGGGTTTGATGTTCGGGTCTGATTGATCATTTTTTTTATTTCCACTAAATGTTCATGCGAGTGTCTGGACCTGGTACAATCCATTTTTTCCCCTCAATTTATGAGGCTAAACAAGATGATTCAAGCAATGTGGTTCTGTTGGAGATATAGAAAAAGAAAGGGGAAACGAAGAAAGATAAAAAAAAAAAAAAACCTGGAAGATTTTTAAGCACCTTTACTTAGCATTTAAGTACCCCCTACAGAGAAAGCACCTGTACTCCCCATCTTTTCCTCCAAACAGTGAAAGGAGTGTTGGACTTTGCAAAAGAGCAAGTTGTCTCTACATTCCCTGAATCACTAAACTAAGATTGCAGGCTACAGAGGAAGAGGGTGTGGCACAGCATATTATTCAGATTAATTGGGGTTTCCCCAATTTTACTCCAACCCAGAAGTGGGAGAATTCACTACTCCCAACTTGCTGCAGATTACTTTAATTCAGTCTCAGAGGTCTGAAATCAAAAAGTACACTAAGCTAGATAGACTGAAGTGGTTTCAAAGGTGTTCATCTTTCTCCAGTATTCTTGGCTTTTCTTTTACTTGTTATCTTGTTATTGCAAGCCATAGCAGCAACACAGGTACCTGCTGGCCTCGTAGCGCCCTCCTCTGGTAGAACGCAGAAAGACTCTTTTTTAAATGTAAATCTTTATGTAAGCACCATGATTACAAGCATGTTTGTAGTTGGGGTTCAGTTATAAACAGAACACCCCCCATCACCAGTGCAACATTCCCACCACCAATGCCCTCTCTCCTCCCCACCCCTGCCTGTATTTGCGACAGGCATTCTTCTCTCATTCTTTAACATTGTCATGCTAGTTGTTAGTGTAGTTATTTCCCTAACAGAGTTCACCACTCTTTGTGTTGAGCTTCCAATTGTGAGCCAGTCCTTTTGGCCCTTCGAGCTCTTAACTCTATTGTCTCTGGGCCTGATTACAATAACGTCTTTAATTTTTCTTAAAACCCATAGATGAGTTAGACTATTCTGTGTCTCTCTCCCTCTGACCTATTTCACTTAACATAATAGATACCATATACATTCAAATATAGGAACATTTCATGACTTTATCTCTATTGAAAGCTGCATAATTTCCCATTGAGTATATGTACCATAGTTTCTTTAGCCATTCATCTGTTGAAGGGCATCTCGGTTGTTTCCAGAGTCTGGCTATTGTAAATAGTGCTGCAATTAATATAGGTGTGAGGAAGAGATTTTTGAATTGTATTTTTGTGTTCCTAGGGTATATCCCTAGGAGTGAAATATCTCTCCATTTTTTGATGGGGTTACAGGACTGCTCTAATATAGAACAAATTGCACTGGACCTGAAAGAAAAATGGGGAGAGAAAAAGAAAGACAGGTGTTCGAACATTGTATGACTAAACCTCAACCATCAGTTGTCTGTATCTCAAAGTGATTCAGTACAAAAAATATAGGATGCATTGGATTTAGATACATGTACAATAGTGATATACAATAAATACATCAAAAATGTATAACTATTATGTAATCATTTAGACACATGTAAATATGTAGCCATATTTATGTATGTAAAAGTACCCATATAATAGTAAATTACAAAATAAAAAATAATATTTACTAACCACATTTTCCTCTATTTTCCAGGATCTAGGATAGCACTAGGTAATAAAAATTAAAATTGTTTAGCATATTAATAAATAACTGCATAATTAAGGAAAGGCAGGTGATAAACAAGAAAAGAGTAAAATGGGAAAGGGAGGGAGGGAGAAGAAGAAAATGGAGGAAAGATTGAGACATTATATTTGAGAGCAGATGACATTTTGTGTTGTCATAAGCATTAATTTTTTCCATAAGCATTTGCCATCCTCCCTGAATATTAATAATGCTCATAGCATACTTAATTGACTAAGGATCCACTTAATCCAGCAAGCTTTCTTAGTTCTTTCAGAACATACACTGACAGGAAGATAAGCTATCTCATCACGATCTACTTTTAAGGTTTCTATTTCCCATGTGGTTCCTGCTAGGCTGGAGATGAAGTCTGTCCTCTTTCTTCTTCCTTTCCTTCAACTTCCTTTCCTTCCCCACAGTCTCGAATACCCTTCCAGCTGTGCTCTCTCCAGGTTTGGAAGACCCATAGGCCCAGGTGTCTATGGGCTAAAGAGCAGAATGAAGAGCAAATATTGAATGAATATAATTTTCGAGACTCTCTTGACTATGCCCAAGTGAATCCTGCACAAATTCTGGAAGATGCAGAAAATTTCTTACTCTTCCTGGGGCATGGATAGGGTACTATTCTAACCTCTGCTTCTTTGATCTAGGTTTTTTTGGTAGATACTGAATTTAGATTCTGGAACCAAAGGTTGAAACTTCACCAATCTCTGTTATTTTCTTAGCTGACGCCCCACGAGGAAACAAAGATTCCTGGCTTTGGGGATAAGAATCTAATTTCTCAAGACACTCTGCGCCTTTTGTTTTTTGGATCAAAAGACAACTTCAATTCTCTCTCTTAAACTTAGTTTATGGGCCTGAGAGATAGCATGGAAGTAGGGCATTTGCCTTGCATGCAGAAAGACGGTAGTTCGAAATCCTGGCATCCCATATGGTCCCCTGAACTTGCCAGGAGCGATTTCTGAGTGTAGAAACAGGAGTAACCCCTGAGCACTGCTGGGTGTGACCCAAAAACCAAACCAAAACAAAGAAACAAACTTAGTTCATAATCCAGTTCCCTCTATCCTTTGCATCTCTCTTTCCCTCTCTTTTTGCCCCTACAAACACACACACACACACACACACACACACACACACACACACACACAGTGTAACTTTCTGAAGAAGGTACTATTTCTTAAAATGAATGACCTGGGATTATTCATTGAAATTCCCAAGCAATGCTCAGGGCCCAAGTAATCTCTCCCAGAGATACTCAGCCAACAAGTCAATGCTAGTCTCTGAAGTTCAGTGATATGCAAGCCCAGTGATGCAGGGTGACTTTTTGCAGTACTCCAGGGTCCATATGGTCCCAGATCAAACTGTATTGGTCACTATTCTAGCACTCTCCACTTCCCTTCTTTCCAGTCTAATTGTAAAAAAAAAAATTCTGATTTTTTTCCCTGGCATTTCTCTTTATGGTATTCCAAGAAAGTAAGGCTCTGATGAGCTTTATCAGTCAGGTACTGATAATAAAGCCCTTGTTCGCACACAAGCAAGAGATGGGAAGATAGTGAGAGAAAATAAAGCAATAGTGATTGGCCCTACCCTTGCAAAAATTAAAGCCCTACCAAAGGAAAGAAGCCACCCATTTTGTAACCCATGATTTTCTGTGCTGTCTGAGAAAATTTTATAATCATCTTTAGTAAGAGATACAGACCTATGTTTTGCTTTACCTGAAATAAGTATTTCTGATTAAATATTTTTAAGCCATGAGTGTTTTAAATTCTCCCTTAACTTCCTTTCACTGCTGCAATTGTTAACACAACCTAGAGATAAACATATTTGGATGCTATACTTGATCACACACTTAGGTTTTCACACTTGATTGTGGTGATTTTGTGGGATGCAGTGGCACCTACTTTAGTTGTAGTCCTTGCATATGCTTCACTGGGTACTTCTCACCATCCATAACATGCATTTCTCCATTATTAGGGAAGCACACACCAGATGTGTCTTTTGGCTTTCCTGGTGCAGTGCCTAATTTTCCCCCCAAGAGATATTTCAGCCAGAAGACCCATTGGAGAAGTCAATCATAACCCCTGCGTGGATTACTGGCTATGTTTCTGACATGGCTGTGACATTATATATCTCTTTACTTTTATTTATTTGACTTTGTCTCTTTTGCTAATTACAGAAATTCGGCCTTAGTTATCCTGCAGTCATAAAATAATTTCAGTACCAAAGAAAACTGCTTGAAGCTCCCCGCTGGCTAGTTTATTTGCAACCCTTAGAACAAGTATAGCCTGGCGCCAGCAGCATGTTTTTTTGGTTCTAGCTCCATGGGGGTAAACGATAATTTCCGTCTCTCCTAAAAAATCGATTTTCCGGCGACTGCAAAAACATCTCTTACACAACCTGTATCTCTCCTCCTGTTTCTTGAAAAACCTATTTTTTGCTAACCCCCAAGCATCTCCATCTAATGATTCCTCTTACCTCACTAACAGGGACCCTTTTCACCTTATTGGGTAGTTAATAGATATGTAGATTCTAGACTCAGGTCCCATTGTCCCATTGTACTGTCCCTCTGAAAGACCTTGTTCCCTTTGTTTCCCTGGCAACACTTTGCATACTACAGTTGTGCTTAAAATGTCACCAGCTGAAAAGTAAAGTTTGTCTCTCGTCTCATACACGTGGGTCCCCATAGAATGAATTTTGTGTAGTCTCAATTATTTTATATTTCATATTAGTCGGCTCCTGTACCTGCTTTCTTCTAGTGAAGGTTTTCTGACTCCACTAAGGTTTTGCTTAGGGACGCAAGACGTCTGCAGCAGGTACTAGGGATTTTTACACTTGTTAAAGATGCCAGGGATTCCAGAAAACAAGGTCATAGGGACTGTGTTCCCTATGGTGACACTGAGGATCAAACTTTTGGTCTTACTCTGGAAAATGATGTGTTCCCCAATAATTCTTAGCTTTAATGTCATGTTTTATTTCCTTTGTTGAGCCTATAAATCAGATAGATAGATAGATAGATAGATAGATAGATAGATAGATAGATAGATAGATAGATAGAGATATGTGTGTGTTTGTGTATGTGTAGTATGTATGCACCTTAGGTCTGGATATATCTTTCATATCAATTGGTTATTTCCATTTTAATTTTATCTTTATATTTTGGTTGTACATTTTCTCATCTTTACTCTTATTTTAGTATATTAAAGATTATTTTGCCATTGTATTTCTTTATAAAGTATTTATAATTCCATTTCTGGGGATGCTCAGCAATCTTCAGGTGTCTAAAGGGTTATCCCAGTGATACCTTTCTGACAAGTTCAGTGGATTTATGGACATACCTGGAGTAGTGAGATAGCATATGATACCAAGAATTGAATTTGGTGTCTGATATATATTCTTCAGCACTTTGAACTCCATTTTCACTACTTTAATACTGGTGCCATTTTAAAATTTGTTTAATAAATTTATTGTGATCAAAGTGAGAATTACAAGTCTTTCACAGTAATATTTAAGGTACATAGTAACAATGAATTAAGGCCATTCCCACCACCAGTGTTGTTCTCCCTGACCTTAAAATATTTTTGACGGCTAATCTTAGTTGAATTTTTTTAATGTGTGTCTGCAAGGTCATATTACTCAGAGGAATATTAGAGATTCTGAAGGGATAATTTCTTAAAAATCAGAGGACATGTACATCCAGAAGAAATCACACTCCTAAACAAATATGCACCAATGAGGACCTTGCAAGATATTTAAAATAATTGTTAATGAATATAAAGAAATAAAGTAAAAATAAGAAAGAGATCAATAGCAACACAATAGTTGTTGGAGAATTCAGCACCACTCGCCATCTCTTGATAGATCAACCAGACTATTGGTATATTGCTTTTGAAAAAAGAAAAAGATTTGAAAGAGAGGATTGGTAGATAGAGGACTTTTTATTCTCCCAAGTATTGAATACACATTCTTCCCCAATGTACATGGAACATTCTCCAAAATAGACCATATATGGACCACAACACATTAAAACCATGAGCAATAACAGAAGATTTTGAGAATAAGATAATTCTAATTTGAAGCACACTGGTGTAATGCCAGAAACTTTCATTCCAAACACCTGTTTCCCTCACTAAGGAATTCACAAGGAATTTCTCTCCTGTAAAGAATTAACATTGCAAGGAAGACTGTAAGTGTTGGAGTGATTATACCTCTAATTACAACCTCAGCACATGACATTGGGAAGAGGGCAACATAGCAGCTTCTTCATCATATAACTGGCCAAGTTTAAGATGTCCTCAAAATTGTCTTCTGAAGACCCCCAGTTGTCCATAGCAATAATCTGATTATAAAACCATCCTGTAATACTCTCAAACACATATTCTCTTAGCATAGTTTGAAAAGATCTTCTTGGAAAATTATAGGCATGCATTAAATATTTTCCTCATAATCTTTTGAGCAATATAAGCATGCCTAACATAAAAGCTTTGAATTGCAAATTTAAACCTCGCAGAGGCTTAGTGGAAGAAACAGAATGCGTTATTTTCAAAAGAATAATAATGTTCAATTAATTGACTTATTTATAAACGTTTCCAAAAGTTTCGCTGTAAAATGAAAATATTGACTCACATCAACACAGTTCAGTGGGGTTTTGTTTGTTCTTGGTGAAAGGAAACCTTATGTATGTCCCTTTACACCTTTCAATTTATTATTGTAAAGTAATACATTGAGTAAAGATCAAAAAATTAAAATATTGACGAATCTGGCAGCTGTGAATGGACACATAATCCTGACAACATTGATGCTCCTGCGCTTTTCTTTGGATTTTTAAAACATCTTTCAGCAAAAAATTTTTTGTTGGGACTAGAAATAGAGAAACTTAAGCCAGGTGTTTGCTTTACACATTGCTGACTCTAGTTCACTTCCCAGTCTTAACAGGAATGATTCCTGAGTACAAAGCTAGGAGTAAGCCCTGAGCACTGCTAGGTTTATCCCTCGCCCTCAAAAAAAGAAAATTCTAATGCTCTATTAAAGTTTGGGTGGTTTTTTTGTATCTTTGACCTGGTTCTTTGAATCTGATTAAAAAGCTTTAACTTTATTCTCATAAAAACGATAAACAAATAGCAGTGTGGCTAATTACAAAGCCAACACACAAAAATAGGTTGCAGCTCTTTATAAAAATAATGAATCAGAATAGAAATAGATCAAATAGATTATATCATTTAAAATAATGTCAACGGGACGTACACACACTGATTTCTGCTGGTTTCTGCCGGGGGTCAGAAGGGCACAGAAGCCATTTTGGGCCATGGTGTTTCCAGCCACCTGAGACTGGATTTCATCAGCGTTCCTTCCAGTGATCCTGCCTACTACAGAGAGTTTTTGGCTGGCTCCACCTTCCTGCTGTGCCTTGGATGACCCTGAGGGCTCCAAGGGAACTATTTACTTTGCTTGTCTGACTTCCCTGAATACTTGAAGCTCTCCTCAGAGGCTATGGAAGTGCACCCCCCAAAAAAAACGGTCATCTAGAGGCTCAGAAAAGCGCAGCCGCTCCGCTTTGCATCCACGCACTCTCTCTAACCAATGAACCCCACCACAACACGCAGAAAAAATCACACTACAAGCATGAAAATGGGGAAAATTTGCAGGCAAACACCATGCACAGACAATGAAGATGATAGCTCAGATGACCTAAAAAAAATCCAACTATCTGATTAACCTCATGGATAAAGAATTTAGAATAGAAATATGGAAGATGTTTGTAGAACTCAAAAAAAGCATAGATCAATCTGAACAGAACACAAAGACAGAAATCAGAAAACTCCAAACTGAAATAACAGATCTGAAAAACACGGTAGCTCAACTGAAAAACCTTCAATGGATGGCCTCGACAGCAGGATAGAAGCAGCTGAGGAGAGAATTGGAGTACTGGAAGATGAGATGCAGAAAAACTCAACACAACAGAAGAAATTGGAAAAGAACCTTAAGACAAACGAACAGGCAATGGAAAATGTACTCAAGGAATGTGAACAGATGAAAATAGAAGTCTTTGATAAACTCAACAGAAACAACATAAGAATCATTGGAGTCCCAGAGGCCCAGGTAGGAGATTCCCAGGAAGAATCACCTGTCAAAGACATTATCAAAGAGATACTCCCAGAGTTAAAGACTACATGCAAACAAACCCTGCATGCCCAAAAAGTACCAGCTAAAAGAGACCCAAAGAAAAACACCCTAAGATAATCCTCATTACATTGACAAATCCCACAGATATAGAATACTGAAAGCAGCAAGATCAAAAAGGAAAACTACGTTCAAAGGAACATCCCTAAAACTAACAGCAGATATGTCCCAAGAAACTCTCAAGGCCAGAAGACAGTGGTGGGATATTGTGACAAGACTGAATGAAATGAATGCCTCACCGAGAATACTGCACCTAGCCCAACTCACGTTCAGGTTTGAAGGAAGGATACATAGCTTCATGAATAAACAACAGCTCAGAAACTTCACAGATGATAAACCAGCCTTAAAGGAAAAACGGAAAGGTCTATGTTAAGACAAGAGAGACCAACAAACACAGCAAACTTATCTACAAAGATGACAATAAATCCTATGACAATCATCTCTCTCAATGTCAATGGACTAAATTCATCAATTAAAAGACACGGAGTGGCAAAATGGATCAAAAAGATGAATCCAACCTTCTGCTGCCTACAAGAAACACACCTGAATAATCAGAACAAACATAGACTCAAAATCAAGGCTGGAGGAAAATCATCCAAGCAAACAGCACCCTTAAAAAAGCCGGGGTGGACATATTAATATGTGATGACACCAACTTTACACTCAGAAAAGTGGTAAGGGACAAAGATGGACATTTTGTACTAATCATGGAATATGTGCAACAGGAAGAAATCAGACTTTTAAATATATGCACCCAATGAGAGACCAGCAAATTATCTAATACAATTATTGACAAATCTGAAAGAAGACA
This sequence comes from Suncus etruscus, assembly GCF_024139225.1. Taxonomy (NCBI): domain Eukaryota; kingdom Metazoa; phylum Chordata; class Mammalia; order Eulipotyphla; family Soricidae; genus Suncus; species Suncus etruscus. Next base: position 2,702,444 of record NC_064866.1, on the reverse strand, counting down.
TCAATAATAACACTAAAATTGTGGGAGACCTCAACATGGCCCTATCAACACTAGATAGGTCAACCAGACTGAAACCCAACAAAAACATACTATCCCTGAAAAGAGAAATGGAAGAAAAAGGACTAGCAGGCATATTTAGGACATTCCACCCCACAAAACCTGGACACACATTCTTCTCCAACATACATGGGTCATTCTCTAGGATAGACCACATGCTGACACATAAAACATACCTCCATAAAATCAAGAGGATAGAAATCTTGCAGGCTACCTTTGCTGACCACAAGGCTTTGAACTACAAAGGTACACAGAAGAAAAACTTTAACAATTGGAAATTAAACACCCTGCTACTGAACAACCAGTGGATCCGAGATGAAATCAAAAAGGAAATCAAAACTTTTCTGGAAACAAATGATAATGAAGACACAAACTGCCAGCAAAAGCGGTCCTGAAAGGAAAATTTATAGCTCAACAAGCACACATCAGGAAGAAAGAAGGGGCATACCTGAATAACTTAATGATGCAGCTCAAAAAATTAGAAAATGAGCAACAAAAGGAACCAAAAATAGGGAGACAGAAGGAAATAACAAAGCTGAAAGCAGAACTCAATGAAGTGGAAACCCAAAAAACAATCCAAAAGGTCAACGAAAACAGAAGCTGGTTCTTTGAAAAAATAAACAAGATTGATAGACCACTGGCAAAATTCACAAATAAAAAGAGAGAGAGAAACCTGATAACCCATATTAGAAATGAAAAGGGGGAGATCACGACAGATATTTCAGAGATCTAAAGGGTAATCAGAGACTACTTTGAGAAACTTTATGCTATTAAACATGAGAACCTAGAAGAAATGGATAAATTCCTGGACACTTATAACCTTCCACAATTAAGTAAGGAGGATGTAGCATATCTAAACACCCCCCATCACTACTGAGGAAATTGAAATTGTAATCAAACATCTGCCCAAAAAGAAAAGCCCAGGCCCAGATGGATTTACTAATGAATTCTTTCAAACCTTTCAAGAGGAGTTACTACCAATCCTAGCCAGGTTCTTCCATAAAATTGAAAAAATGGGAATACTCCAAACAGCTTTTATGAAGCCAACATTACCTTGATACCAAAACCAGACAGAAATGCTGCCAAAAAAGAAAGTTACAGACCAATATCCCTGATGAATGCAGATGCAAAGATCTTTAATAGAATCCTGGCAAATAGGATCCAACGTGTCATCAAGAAGATCATACACTATGACCAAGTAGGTTTCATCCCAGGAATGCAAGGATGGTTTAACATCCGTAAATCTATCAACATTATACACAACATCAACTAGAAGAAAAATAAAAATCACATGATCATATCAATAGACGCAGAGAAAGCATTTGATAAGGTCCAACACCCATTCTTGATCAAAACTCTCAGCAAGATGGAAATGGAAGGAACCTTTCTCAATCTAGTTAAAGTCATCTACCAAAAGCCAATGTCAAATATTATCCTCAATGGAGAAAAACTAAAAGCCTTTCCTCTAAATTCTGGTACAAGACAAGTCTGTCTGCTCTAACCACTCCTCTTCAACATAGTAGTGGAAGTACTTGCTATAGCCATCAGGCAAGAAAAAGATATCAAGGGAATCCAGATAGGAAAGGAAGAAGTCAAGCTCTCACTGTTTGCAGATGACATGATACTCTACTACGAAAACCCTAAAGACTCTACCAAAAAGCTTCTAGAAACAATAGATGCATATAATAAGGTGGCAGGCTACAAAATTAATGCACAAAAATAATAAATCACAATAATGATAGGGAAGAGATGGACCTCAGGAAGGCAATCCCATTAACATTAGTGCCACACAAACTCAAATATCTTGGAGTCAACTTGACCAAAGACATGAAGGACTTATACAAAGAAAACTATAAAGCTCTGCTCCAAGAAATAAGTGAGGACTCACGGAAATAGAAACACATACCCTGCTCATGGATTGGCAGGATTAACATCATTAAAATGGCAATACTCCCCAAAGCATTATACAGATTTAATGTGATCCCCTAATAAGGGAGGCACCAGGACCAAACAGTTGCAAGACTACTAAGTATTAGGCTAGATACAGAGGGAACAACATATTCTGGCAGCCCTAGAGGTGAGGGAAGAGCATATGGGAGGTAGGACAAAAACGGAGGTGTAGGGAGGACAAATTGGTGATGGAAATCCCCCCTGATTTTATGTAAATATGTACCTAAAATATTATTGTCAACAATATATAAGCCACTATGATCAAAATAAAAATTAAATTAAAAAAATACCCATGAGATTCTTTAAAGAAGTGGATCAAACACTTATGAAGTTCATCTGGAACAACAAACACCCTCGAATACCTAAAGCACTCCTAGGGAAAAGAAAAATGGGAGGCATTACTTTCCCCAACTTTAAACTGTAATACAAAGCAATAGTTATCAAAACAGCATGGTATTGGAATAAAGACAGACACTCAGATCAGTGGAATAGGCTTGAGTTCTCAGACATTGTCCCCAAGACATACAATTACCTAATTTTTGACAAAGGAGCAAGAAATTCTAAGTGGAGCAGGGAAAACCTCTTCAAGAAGTGGTGATGGCAGAACTGGTTAGCCACTTGCTAAAAAGCAGACATAGACCCCCAGTTAACACCATGTGTGAAGGTAAAATCCAAATGGATTAAAGACCTTGATATCAGACCTGATACCATAAGGTATATAGAACAACACATACATAAAACACTCCATGACATTGAGAGTAAAGGCATCTTCAAGAAGAAAACTGCACTTTCCAAACAAGTGGAAGCAGAGATAAACAGATGGGAATACATTAAGCTGAGAAGCTTCTGCACCTCAAAAGAAATAGTGCCCAGGATACAAGAGCCACCCACAGAGTGGCTGAAACTATTACTGAATACCCATCAGATAAGGGGCTAATCTCCAAAATATACAGGGCTCTGACAGAACTTTACAAGAAAAAAAATCTAATCCCATCAAAAAAATGGGGAGAAGAAATGAACAGACACTTTGACAAAGAAGAAATACAAATGGCCAAAAGGCACATAAAAAATGCTCCTCATCACTAATCATCAGGGAGATGCAAATCAAAACAAGTATAAGATACCATCTCACACCATAGAGATTGGCACACATCACAAAGAATGAGAACAATCAGTGCTGGGGGGGATGTGGAAAGAAAGGAATTCTTATCCACCACTGGTGGGAATGCCGTCTAGTCCAACCTCTATGGAAAGCGATATGGAGATTCCTCCAAAATCTGGAAATTGAGCTCCCATTCGACCCAGCGATTCCACTCCTAGGGATATACCCTAGGAACACAAGAATACAATACAAAAATTCCTTCCTCACACCTATATTTATTGCAGCACTATTCACAATAGCTAGGCTCTGAAAACAACCAAGATGTCCTTCAATAGAGGAATGGCTAAAGAAACTGTGGTACATATACACAACGGAATATTATGCAGCTGTCAGGAGAGATGAAGTCATGAAATTTTCCTATACATGGATGTACATGAAATCTATCATGCTGAGTGAAATAAGTCAGAGGGAGAGAGATAGATGCAGAATAGTCTCACTCATCTATGGGTTTTAAGAAAAATAAAAGTCATTTTTGCAACAATCCTGAGACAATGAGAGGAGGGCTAGAACTTCCAGCTCACTTCATGAAGCTCACCACAAAGAGTGGTGAGTGCAGTCATAGAAGTAACTACACTGAGAACTACCATAACCATGTGAATCAATGAGGGAACTGGAAAGCCTGTCTGGAGTACAGGTGGGATGGAGGGAGATTTGGGACATTGGTGGTGGAAATGTTGCACTGGTGAAGGGGGTGTTCTTTACATGTGTGAAACTTAATCACAATCATATTTGTAATCAAGATGTTTAAATAAAAATAATGTCAAAGAATCAAGTATCTAGAAATCAATTTAAAAGAGGTAGAAGACCTAAAGCATGAATATTTCAAAACATTTAAGAAATTGAATAGACCTAGGGAAATGAAAAAAAAAAAGCCACACTCATGAATTAGAAGAATCGATATTATCAAAATGACATCTTACCTAACCTACTATATAGATTCAGTGTAATCCCTATCCAAAATTCAGATAACATTCTCCAAGGACTTAGAACCTATAATCAGAACTTTTTTGTGATTCATAAAAGACCCCATCTAGCCGAAACCATCTGAAAAACAAGAAACTGGGAGGCATCTCATTATCTAACTTGAAGCTATACTACAAAGTAACAGGGATCAATGCATCATGATATTGGAACAAAGACAGACTTTTGTATTAATGGATACGTATAGAATATCTGACAACAAACACCTAAGTATATGGTCAACTAATTTTTGAAAGAGGACCTGAGACAAGAAATGAGACAACACTGAAATCATAAAATACGAACTTTAACAACCAAACTTAAAAAAGTACGTGTTATAATGCCAGGCTGCAGGGAGGGATGGAATAAACTCTGAGAAAACTGGTGGTGGAATTGATGTTGAAAATATATATCTAGAACTCAACTATAAATAATTTATATGTCAAAATATTTTAAATAAAATAATTTTAAAGATTTTTCAAATTGAGTGTTAGTTTTTTTTTTTGCCTTGGTTTTGAAGATTCTTTCAGAGCTACTTAGCACTTATGACTAGTTCTGTGCTCAGGGATCACTCCTGGAAAACATAGGGGAGCTTTTGAGGTTCTGGGGGATCAAACCTGGTTGGCTCCATATGCAAGGCAAGTGCCCTATCCACTACTATCTTTCTGGTTCATAATTTTGTTGACTATTCGTGTCATAACTCTTAATTTTGTGCCTTTATATTTTCCTTCTGAGAACTTGTCATTTTCTTTATGGAATTCCAATTCTGTTTGTTACTGTTTTACCATGATTACTTGCGAAATTTCTTGGATTATACTTGTGGCACTTTCTTTTGCTTTCCTGCAGGTGGTGCTGTGGATTTAGTGTTGGCCTTGGTCTAGAGACTGAGGGGGGAAAAAAGAGGGACATTTTGTTCAAAAATTATAAGGAAACTATCATGCCCTTCTTTTCCTTTACAGAATATCCAGATTCCTGAGGTACGCTCTGAAGAAAATGTACTAAGGGACTCAGGTGTTTCTTATTTTTTTTCCTTTCTTTCTTTTATCTCGTTGTGCAGAAATATATCCAGGGCCTCACACCTGCAAGCCAAGTGTTCAGCTTCATTAGCAACCTTTGTTTTCTATGTTTGCTTCTCCTATAACTTGGTTTCTGCCATCTGAGCTGTCTTTCACGTCTATCTATAAGCTTATATTAACTACTATTTCCAAAGTCTTTTCTGCCCCAGCATGTTCAGACATGCAGTTAACAATGGAAGCCAGTGCATTGGCATTAGTTCCCCTTATCCTTTAACTGCGTATGTCACATCACCATCCTTCACAAATAGAAATGGATGTTGGATGCCCTCTGTGATGCTTTTCCCAACCCACTTGGCAGAGCCCCTATAGAGAATTTGTTCCAGGGGTCTCTGTAGAGCATTTGTTTCAGAAATTCTTCTTAAGGCTAAAAGCTTCAGAGACTCACCAGAGATGGGTAAGGACAGTACAAAGAGAGTGACATCTACCCATGATTCCTAACTTTTGGGTTTGACCTTGGGTTGTCCCTCCTTTCTCACAGAAAGTCCTGGTTTATATTGCCTTATTCCAGGACACTTCTATACCCCCCATTGTTCATGCTGAGATTGTCCCCATTACCTTCCTCCGCAGCTATGTCCTGTCACCCTTCAGATATACCATTTCATTCTATATAAGCGCATTTTAAGGAAATAAACTGTCCCTGGTCTTTTATTGTCATGAGCTGGCAGGAAAATTCTTGGACACCAAATGCACCAGGCAGAGAAAGTTGACATTTCTTGGTCCCAGGGTCAGCACACAAGCTACCAGACTGTCAGCTGCTGTGAGTTTTCTGATTTCTGGTTGCATTAAGGCTGGAAGCTTTGCTTTGTTGGCATCCATTTCACCATTTCTTCACAAATGTCTCAACTCTTTTTTGCAGTATTATTTTAACTATTTGGGGACTTCTGTTCTTACTATACAAAGTTTAGCTACCTTTGCTATTTTGTCATAAAGAATGCTATTTTGTCTAAAGAATGCTATTTTGTGTAAAGAATGCTATCTGTGATCATGGTCTGTCTTTTCACCTTCTTTAAATCATTTTATTTCTATTTATTTTAATAGTGAAATAGTTTTTTGATAAGCAAATATTTCATCTCTCACATTGAGTTATTTCATATATATATCTTTTGTTGTAAATGTAAATAAAATTTTATTGAATTCTTAATTCTTTATTGAATTGAGTTCATTGTATATTTTTATGTTGAAACTTGTAGTCTATAATTTTACTGTATTGATTTAGTGTTTCTTTTATTATTTGGTTTTTAGGTAGCACCCAGCAGTGTTTGGGGGTTAGTCTTGGCTCTGCTCTCTGAAATCTCTTCAGACAGATTAGGGGACCATATGGGATGCCAGGATTCAAACTACCATTTATCCTGGGTTGGCTGCATGCAAGATAAACATCCTACCACTGTACTAGCTTTCCGGTCCTTATTTATTATTTCTAATATTTTGATTATTGGCTTTTTTAATCAAAGTCTTCAGAACCTTATTTTTTTGGCAAGTAGTATCACTTTTTATTTGAATTTTTATTTTTACTTTTCTTGACTATTTACTTTGAGTAAGATTTCCAAAACTGCATTAAATAATAGTAGTGGAAGTAGATATCCTTGACTTGTGCCTAATCTTAAAGGAAAACTTTTGAGTTTTTCACACATCTGTTATGAGTAAGCTATAAATTATGTTCCTTTGGGTTAGGGTTGTTACTTTTCTATCATTATATTTAATAACGTTGATCATTAAAAAGTATAAAACCATTTTGTGCACCAATTGGTATGAAAATTGTGATATGAAGTTTATTTTTCTTTTCTTGACATGGGGTATTATTAACTGATTTTGTGGGAGACAAAACCACTATCAGTGGAGGATTTGGGGTTTCCATAGTAGCATAAGTGACATAAGGAAGAGAAAAGTGGTAGATTCCAGAAGGAAATCTATTCTCACTACTCACCTCCAACACTGGAAAGGTGCCTGGGAAATGGAGGCCTAATGAAAGTCTGTAGAGAACTTATGTCTCACCCAGTGCTTCCAGGTAGCTGTCAAAGTTGCTCCTGAAGTCACTTGTTCTGCATTGCATGAGCTAAGATCCCTGCCTCTCCATTTCTCTGGAGCCAAGGACTCAGGCTGGAGGAAGAAATTACTCTATGCAGGAAAAGAAGTCAATCCTAACCTTATCCTCCAAAGTCTTCCCAGATCTTCCCTTTACAAAACAGCGATTCAAAAGGAGAGTAGTGGTGAAGTAAAAGAAATGTATTTGGGAAATTAAAAGATGGGTGGAGAGAGATAGAGAAAGATATGTGCTCAAGAGAAAATGGAGAAATGGTACCTAAAGTAAGAAAGTCCACGTCTCAAGTACATGTGGATCAAAGATGCAAGTCAAGGCTTAGAAAATACAAATCTCAAACAAATAATGTGGGCAAGTGTAACCTAAAACATGGAAGCACACATCCCAAGAAGAAACGAGAACTAATGAGAGCCTTTTTCTCCATCAAGTTAGTTTATATATACTGTCCCTCACCCAATTTTCATTACTAGCGAGGTTGACAAGGGGAATTGCTTAGAACAGCTGCTAATCTACTTTTGATATTCGTTGTAGGAACTTTTTCCAGTGAGGGAGTCTCACCTCCCAGGAGGTCCAGCCACCTCTCAGGAGACCTCTTTATGCCTACCTCGAATTGTGCATCATGGTATTTCAGGATCTTTCACTGGAATAAGAAAAAAGATAAAGGCCATTTGTGTTAAAGGCTGGTTGTTCCTTTGGCTGGTTTATGTCCCAAATAACGTTTCCTCAATAGACTTTACCAGTATGTAAATAGATGCCTTTATGCCTAAGATAATTTACTTCTGTTGGATAATTCTTGAGTTAGTGAAATAAATCTGTTAATCATGCTATATAATTATTTTTAATGTATCATTGAATTAGATTTTCTTAGAGTTTGTTGAAAGTCTTTGCATCTCTGTTTATCAAGGACATTTATCTCTCATTTCTCTTTTGTGTTTGTGTGTATCTGTGTGTGTGTGTGTGTGTGTGTGTGTGTGTGTGTGTGTGTGTGATGTCCCTATCTGGTTTTGAAAACATTGGTATATTAAAAATGTGTTTAGAAAAGGGGCTGGAGCGGTGGCTCAGTGGTAGAGAGTTTGCCTTGCAAGCGCTAACCTAGGAAAGATTGCAGTTTGATCCCTGGCATCCCATATGGTTTCCCAAGCCAGGAGTGATTTCTGAGCGCATAACCAGGAGTAACCCCCAAACATGACAGGATGTGGTAAAAAAAGTGTTTAGAAATATTTAATTTTTTGAAGAATATATATAAAATAAGTAATCTTTGAAAGTTTTATAGAACTCATAGTAAATAATCTACTGAAAGATTTGTTTTGAGGGAGATTTTTGGTAACCATTTTAATTATGTTCTGTTTTCTTCTGATTCAGTCTTGGGAACTAGTCATTTTCTAAGAATTTGTTCTTTGTTTGTTTGTTTTTAATTATGTGAACAATGATGCAAAGAAAGAGGACAAGGTAAAGTTACAGTGAAAGGACAATCACCCAAAAACAAAGTTCTCAGAAGAAATCCCCCTGCTGACACATTATTTTGATCTTACAGTCAAAGAACATTAAGAAAAATAAAACAGATTCCATGTACAATTACTTTGTCCCTCAAGTCCCCAGATTGTAGTACATTATAACATTTCATAGCATACACTAAGCAATCTAAAGCCATAAAATTTATGTAACTCCTTAAACTTGAAGGCATAGTGTTTTTTACATTTCCATGCACATGCATGTTAGTTTAAGTTAACCTCAAAAGTTTAAGTGGGATTTTTTTTTAAGGTTTAGAGTCAAAGGAGCACAGTAAAAACAGTGTTAGAGTGGTTTGTTTTTAACACAGAGTAGTGCTCAGCTTAATCATAGTTCTGATATTAGGGATTGGCTCAGTGCAGGGAACTGAATTCTTGTTGGCCATGTGCCCTACTTGATATGTCTCTGGTCCTTAGAATTTTTTAACTACTTTTTAATCTCTATAACTTAGTGGCATAAAGTTGCTTATAATAACTTCTTATTACATTTTGTAATTCTGTGATAATTGTTGCAAATTTTCTCCTTTTATACCTGATTATATTTATGTTTTTCTCTCTTATTTTATTATTGTTCTAATTTTTGGTTCTATCTTCTTAGTGTTCTAGCCAAATAAATTGTCCATTTTGCTCTTTGGGGGAAGGCGGTTGGTTTTTGGGCCATACCCGGTGACACTCAGGGATTATTCCTGGCTCTGAACTCAGAAATCGCTCCTAGCTAGGGGGACCATATGGGACTCTGGGGATAGAGCCAAGTCCTTCCTGGATCTGCCACATGCAAGGCAACAACCTTCCATTGCACCATCACTCTAGCCCCCATTTTGTTTATATTTTTAAAGAACCACTTTTAGAAGTTTGAAGTTTTTTTCTCTTAATTATTTATATATTTTTGAGTCTTGTTCATTTATTATTAGGGTTTTTTTAGGTTTACTTATTTTCATTTACTTTTCTGTGCTTCTCCTTTAGGTTTTGTGACATTTAATCTTCATAAATAATTTTCCTTCAGCTTTATGTTTAAATACATTTTGTTTATCTGTTTTAGTTTTTAGGTCACACTTGACACTACAGACTTTGCTTTTGAACTGGAGATTCTCTCACTGGATCTCCAGATGTAGTAAAGTTTGACCAATGAAAATTCTAGTCCCACCAAAATGAGCTGGGGAAAACCATCAAATAGCCCTGGGAGAAAACACTCACAGGAGAAGTCTACATGATCTGACAAGAGTGACCACTGATATTCCTGATTCCTTAAAAATACTTGAACAGCAAGGACCAACTGGGCACTATTGTCCCTGCCCCATGGATTTATTGGTTGTCAATTCAGGAAAGTTTAGGGAGTTCCACAAAGCATTCATCTGGCTGAGGGTTTTCCTGACTCTCTGTATTATTTTTCCTCTTCTCAATATCAGGAGTCCTGGTAAGCAACAGACCTCCGAATCCTGGCCACAGCTGGTCAGTGGCTCTGTTCCAGGAGTTCCAGCACCAACATCCATGGGACCTGTGGCTCCTATGGAGGTTCAGGCAGAAACCTCTCTCAGAGATAGACTCATGGAAGCCCCTGGAGCTCAGAGAAGAGTCAGAGCAGGAGGAGAGCTCTGTGATGACCTCTTCGGGGGTCATTTGGGAGAGGGGCATTTGATAGGGAGTTGGCTCTGCTACTGGTTCTGCTGAAAGGACATCTTGATGGTTCTGGGGGAAAATATATGTCAGGGAGTGACCTCAGGTCAAAGTCACTTTCATGTGTTTAGGTAGATCTGTGTCCCCTTGATGCCCTCCTAGCCAAAATTTCTATCAGAGAAATGGGATCATAGTTAAAAAAAAATAAGCACACATAAGTCACCCAGAAGCTCCTAGAAGATGCCAGCTAGAGGCATCCTCAGTCTAGGAGCTTCTGAATGACCCAGGAATGATCTGGTTTGATCTCCGGCATCCTATATGGTTCCCCAAAGCCACAGGCAATTTCTGAGAACATGGCCAGGAATAACCCCTGAGCATTACCGGTGTGGCCAAAAACAAAAACAAGCAAACAAACAAAAAAATACTTTTAAACAATTTTTGTTTGTTTGAGTCCCAAACTAGGCTGTGCCCAAGGCTTATTCCTGGCTCTAAACATAGGCATTATTCATGATGAATTTCAGGGTACCTTATGGTGTGTCAGGGATTAATCTCTGATTGGCTGTATGCAAGGCCAGAGCCTCACCCACTGAACTTTTTTAGACCTCTATTTGAAAATAATTTTTAAATTTCTGCACCTTATGGAAGTCATGACCAATAATTTATAAACTAAGTACTTGGGCCTCAAAACTAGTATTGTTTTTGGTTTGGGGGCCACACCAGGTAATGCTCATGGGTTACTCCTGGTTATGCACTCAGAAATCACTCTGGTTTGGGGGGACCATATGGGATGCCAGGGGATTGAACCATAGTTCATCCTAGGCTAATGCAGGCACAGTGTCACAGCTCTGGATCCAGAAATAATATTATTTTACATTAAAAATTTATATTAATTTTATTTTATTCTTCTGTGGAATGTTAAAGCTATAAGGCTAGTTTCTTGCTTTTACAGCAGACACTTATTTTGTAGGATGGTTTAATTTCCATTTTTGTTGAGTTGTACCATTTTTTTCAAGTCTCCCTTATTAAAACAGAGATTTCCTGAATTCTTTCTTCCAGATCTCTCTAGTTCTGGTCACTAATCATGGTAGGATGCACCACTCACACTCTGTTTTCCACAGGCTTAAAGTGTGGCCTGAAACCTTATCTTCCTTATGACCATCAATATTGGCCGAACTAGAATTTTCTTCCCTTTAAGTCATTTATTTTTACATAACTTTATTCTTCAAGGTTTTGAGAATATTAATCAAGACATTTTTTTATTCACCAAGGATTTTAGACGACAAGCCAGACTCCGTGGACAATCCTAGGAAAACAACAGGGAAGAAAGGAGACTCTATAGTCTAACTCCAAAGTCAAACATCAAGAGCAGAATTTCAGCTATTTCTACAACACTCTTAGTGTTGTGATGATGGGCTCTTTACTTCCCTGCAGAAGTGAATTAAATTATGTATTTTGATATTCTCCTGAAGCAGGATTAAAGATTATTTGGGAATATAGTGGATTAAATATTTTTTTAATTGGGGCCGGCGAGGTGGCGCTAGAGGTAAGGTGTCTGCCTTCCAAGCGCTAGCCATGGAAGGGCCGAGGTTCAATCTCCCAGGGTCCCATATGATCCCCCCAAGCCAGGGGCAATTTCTGAGGGTTTAGCCAGGAGTAACCCCTGAGCATCAAATGGGTGTGGCCCTAAAAACTCCAAAAAACAAACAAAAGATATTTTTAACTTTATTACTATTATTCTTGGGTGTTTGATGGTCAATGTGGTTAGAACTGTAATAGATTCACAAAGTTGTGTACCCATCATCACACTATAGAACTTCTTATTTAAAATAGCCAGAAGCAATAAACTCTTTTCTCTCTATCTCTATATTCTTTGTCAATCCACGTCCTCATTTTAGTGAAAAAGACTGCATCTCCTCAAAATCAAAATGCCCAAGATTCTCAAGTAATGACTCTGTGTCACTTCTAATATGCCTCTCCCCATACTGTTCCTTGTTCCTTCAGAAAGTCAGCTAGTATCATTGGATTCAGCATTGTGCAATTTCCATAATAAATTCTGCCATATAATTTTTATTTTATCTTATTTTATTTAGTGTTGTTGGTTTTTACTTTAATTTATTTGGTTAATATATTTCATGAGATATTAAGCCATAAGAAATAATTTTTTGCAACTCTCTATTTGGAATTTTATACTCACATCATTTCCAATACTGGGGACATACATTCTAAAGGATTTCAGAAAATTTATTTTATGCATTTTATGTATATTTGAATGGTACAGTGCATTGCTACAGTATTGACTTGTGTGTTGACACCTCACTAAAAATTCTTCAATTGGTAAGTGATATTATCTGAATTTGTGGAAGAGGAAATTTCTTCAGATAAGTAATTTCCCATTTAACATTATCAGGAAGAATTAGCCTTTTCCTATTTTATATGATGCATGAATAACTCTCCCTAAATATGTGTCTTAAGATTCTGTAAATTATTCTTTTCAGAATTATGTTTTTCGGGAGTTGGATATATAATATTACGAATTCAAAATTGAATGAGCTCATAATTCACCGTGGGATCTAGCATATTTGATAAGCACTAAAAAATTAGGTGTAGCAAATGTCTATTGAAAATCATACACATCTCATATTACAGTTTCTTATTTTTTCTTTTCCTGGCCTTAGATCTATCATCAAGCATTTATCCAAAACTCTCAGCCCATTCTCTTCTTCTAACCTATACCCTCTTTTTTTTTTCTTTGCCCTGATCCATCTCCTGTCCTTGCTGACTTACCATGCCTCCTGATGTGCTCTCTGCCTCTCCCTTTCACTGTCCTCTTCTCACTCTGTCAACGTTCCACATTCAAAGTATTGGCAAGTCTCTGCTGTATTGGCAAGTCTAGGATGCAGGAACTGGGTGTGATTGTGTCCACTCTATGGATTCCTCGGGCTCCCCGCACTAGAAACAAGAGGTATCTAGAAATACTACAAGGTCCAATTTCTCGAAGTCTTTGGGGGAACAGATTTTCTCTGCTTGAGGACCACCATTATGCCATGTTTTGTTTCCATTACACAGCCTCTGCTTTTTAATGAGGATGCCAGAAACAGCTCCTCAAAAGCCAGCTGTAGTTTCTGATAGCATCTGGGGAAACCCTGAGAGAACATACGAACATTTTAGACATTTTACATCAATTTGTACTGACTCCATTCTCAAGATATTCTCAATCACCCTGTGCACTTTGAGAGCCAAACCCTGGGAAGGTCATTCCTTTTTCCTCATAACTATGAACCTCTCCACCTCTCCCCTCCATTTTCTCACGTGCAGCACAGAAGACCAAGTGAATTCTGCTTCTTTTTTTTCTACTGGAGGGTCAGCTAAAGCATACTATGGAGAACAATGCTTCAGGGACAAAATGCAGGTCACACATCCCACCCTAGGGGAGTGAGAAGTGAAAACACAAGAGCCTCTACAGTAATGAGGTAAAGAAGCTTTATTCATCACAGAGTGGCAGAGATCCAGCCATCCTTTATTTGGGAGTGGGGTTCTGGGGAGCCTGGGCCCCAAAGAGAAAGAACATTCCAGAAGGTCAGGGCCTAGGCAGAAGCAGCAATGCAGGACCTGGGAGAGGCAAGACTTAGTCCTTGAAAGTCCTTGTCAGATGGAGCATGGCCTGGCTCCTGGGGTTCTCAGTCCTCTTCTCAGTCTCAGGCATCCAGGTCAGCAGCACCCCCCAGAGCCCTGGCCACAGCCAGAGCCCCCAGACAGCTGGTCACTGGGCCTCTCACAGGAGCTGGAGCTGCGGCGCCTGCACCCGTGGGACCTGCGGCGCCTGTGGGGGCTCAGGCAACAGCCCCCCTCAGAGCTGGGACCATGGCAGCCCCCGGAGGGCAGGGCACATCCTGAGGGGGCAGCAGGGGAGCACTGTGCCGGGCTCTTCGGGGGGCACTTGGGAGAGGGGCACTTGGCGGGGGTCTGGGTCTTCTGCTGGCTCTGCTGGCAAGACATCTTCAGGAGATGATGGGTTCTGAGCAAGAGGAAGCAACTGTCAGTTCAACATCCACAGTTCCATGTCCCTTACATTCTACAAATAGTCTCTCTTTGAGGCCTGAGTTGAAAGAGTGGTGGCAACTGATGGGAAATGTATTCAATCATGGGACATTCTTTGCACTTTGCTCTTCCCCTAGGACCCAAAGTTGCTGATCATATGGAGCCTCCAGATTTTGTGTCCTCCAGGAGCACAAGTATGGCTTCCATTTAGGGAATGGAGTCACCGGAAACAAATTTTATGCTAGCAGGAGAGCACAGGTAGTTTCTGTGGCCTTTACCTTCAAAAACATCATATCCCCTAATCTTTCCTTCATGGTTCTCTTCTTCTCTGAAACCTCCCTGTTACCTCGGTCTTGTATTTTATCCATGATCTCCTCCTCTCCTTCCACTTTTCTTTTCTTTATTTATTTCTTGGTCTTTGGACCATATTAGTCCATCTAGAAGGATTAATTGTGCCTCTGCATTTATCAATGATTTTTAGCAGTGCTAATGGGACTCTATCGGATTTTGGAAATCGTACCTAAGTCATCCTGTGCAAGGCAAGCACCCTATTCTCTGTCCTTTTGCTTCAGTCTCCCCATTCAGTTCTGAGCTTGTCACCCTAACCCTCCCTGGGGAAGTTCTGTCTCCCCAAGTACTCACCAGATGACCAGAGGCACAGGAGTTTGGAGAAGTCTTCTCTGTGACTGTGATGTTGAACCAGAGTTGGATCCTTTTTATCTAGTGAACTGGTGACGCATGCTGATTCACAAGAAGAAGTGGGGCACCACCTCTTTCTTAGTCGCTTGCCTCAGTGCCTTCCAGGGCATGAACCAATTTTCCAACAAGGTGAAACTCAGGTGTCTTTGTCACTGGAAATGACTTGCCACTCGGATCTTCTCTCTTCCAACCTCTTGCTGCAACTTCATTCATTCCGTCAGACCTTGACACAAGCTCTCTCTCTTTCACTCCACTCATCAAAATAGTAATATAAAGAACTGACACCTTCTTTGAGAACCTCATAACCTAAATGTTTCCTCTCTGAACTAAATATATATATATACATATTTATTTATTTTACATTTATATAATAGATATATTATCTGACTGGAAGAGTTTGTTATCATTAAAACGTTACCAACATCTCAAGGGTGATATAGCAGCTTGTGAGGTTACTGTTCCATTGTGCTTTACGCCGTAAGGATGATGGGGCCTCAGAGGTTTTCTGTGGGTAAATGATAGGCAAAATCATTTTCTGAAGGGCCAGGGATGAAGCTTTTGGGGCCAGTTACTGTGTAAGAAGATCTCTGTTTCTTTCTTTCTTTCTTTTTTTTCTTTTCTTTCTTTTTTTTTTTTTTTTTTTTTTGGTATTTTGGGTTACATCTGTTTGATGCTCAGGGGTTACTCCTGGCTAAGCACTCAGAAATTGCCCCTGGCTTGGGGGGACCATATGGGATGCCGGGGGATCAAAGTGCAGTCCTTCCTTGGCTAGCGCTTGGAAGGCAGACACCTTACCTCTAGCGCCACCTCACTGGCCCCAGGATCTCCTTTTTTTAAAAGGACTTTATGGTCCCCACATGCCATTCTGTGGAAGAGATAGATAAAGAATTTACAAAACTAGTTGTCAAAATTCAGAGTCAATATTGTTAAGAGAAGAAAGACAGATTAAATAAAACAGCTTTTTTTTTGTGCCCACATCTGTCTAACTGGGTTATGTTCTGCTGACTCTAATACGGTTAAGATTCATTCATTGAAGAAAATAGTTCAAGAGATAGTACAGTGGTAGGGCATTTGCCTTGCACATGACCAATTCAGGACGAACCTTGGTTCTATCTCTAGCATCTCACATAGTCCCCCCAAGCCAGCGGCGATTTCTGAGCTCATAGCCAGGAGTAAACCCTGTGCATCACCGGGTGTGGCCCAAAAACAACAAAAAAAATTATTACAATTGTATTTATCATAATAGTGAGACCTTAACTTCACATACACCATAAACTTTTATTAAAATTTTATTACAGCAATTTTTTATAATTTTCTAATGCCTAAAACTATGTATAATTTTTAGAAATAAATTAATAGCAAAAAAATTAGAAATAGATTTCTAAAGTCTTCTGAAATTTCTCTGAGAATGATTCTGAACATAAAAAAGTAGAGTGATTGTAAGTGGGCAGATGAATTCAAGCTCTCTCTATGAACCCTCTGCTTCAAAGACCCTATGTCTTTAGAGTGTATTTTGTCTGTCCTAAACTGTCCTAGGAATAACCCTATCCATCCAGCCAAACCATTCTGCAAATTTTCAGAGATGTTCAAAGTAGAGGAAGCTTCTGCTTTTCCAGAGGTCCAAGTTAAAGGCCCTGCAGATGAGTTTGGGGCTTTCAAGACACCCAGCAACCCCAGAGCTAGCTCCACTCAGAACCTCTTTCTGTGATCATCTCTGGATCAAGGGCTTTCCTCCTCAACACAGGTTTAATCTGAGCTTTCTCCTTCCTAACTTCCCTTTCAAAGTACCTTTGAAAAAGCTGTGAAGAGGAGGAAGATGAGCTAGACAAGCCTAATGATAATGTGCTGGGTAGATACTTCCATCTGAAATTTAGATTTTTAGGTTTCTTGTTACTGAATAGCGCATGCACAAATTTGGGCTAACAATAATTACTAGTTTGTAATAGACATCATCCTTCCACGTAATAAACTCAACTAATTTACCCACCCACTTATTCTATTATTTACCAATCTTTAAATAAAAAGGAAAACAACGTGAAAATGAATAGTAAGTTATAAAATATTTTAATTCTGCTTGCCTATCCTACATAATGCAGCCACTATCCTAAATCTTGAAATACACTTTTATTTGCTTTCTTTTACATTTAAATTATATACATAATTACAAGTATATGTAAATATCATTTTAATTTTATGTTTAAGTCATATTCTCTAGAGTTAAATTGAATATAGAAAAAAATTTATTTCAGTAAGCATACAATCTTATGAACTTTGTCATATATGCAGTCATAAAAGCACCACAACTATTTAAGAACCGTTCCCTCAATCCCAAGTACTAATCTTTAGGTTTTTGATTTTTTCATTTTTTAAGTTGTATTAAAGTGCCGTGATTTATAAATTTATTAATAGTTGAATTTCAGGCATATATTTTCCAACACTAATTTCACTACCAGTGTCATCTCTTTACCAGTGTCCCCAAGTCTCCTCCCATCCCTTACCTTAGCCTGCCTCTTTGACACTGATATTTCAAAGTAATTTGGTTATTGTGGATTTATGACATGTTTTCAGTGTTATAGAACCTGTCCTTTGACTAGATAGTTAGACCACACTTCCACTACCAATGTACCTAAAATCTTTAACCCCAACCCAAACTTTTCTGTGATAAGATGTTGATCTCTGTTAGTCCTAAAATGTTGACTTTTCAAGAATGTGATATAATTATAGTAATATAATATTCTACCTCTAATATTTAAATTTTTCTCATATAGTATTTAAAATTTATTTGTTCTCTCTTTTTTATTTTTTTTGGGGGGGGTTTATTTTTTTTTTGGGCCAAATCCATTTGATGCTCAGCGGTTACTCCTGGCTAAGCACTTAGAAATCGCCCCTAGCTTGAGGATACCATATGGGATGCCAGGGGATCGAACAGTGGTCCTTCCTTGGCTAGCGCTTGCAAGGCAGACACCTTACCTCTAGCTCCATCTCACCTACCCCAATTTGTTCTCTTTTCAATAAATATAGTGCATGTCTTTACTGCTAACTATTAGTCCATTATACTTACATCCTTTGTTTTTCATTCCTCTGTTCAAGAACACTAGGGTTGTTCCAACTTAATGGAAGTTATAAGCCAATTATAAACACTGGCTTACATTAACAAATATTTTATTGCTCTTAGTTAAATACCTGAATTCAAGAATTTCTGAGACAACAGTAAGTATATATTTGATATTTTTAGTAACAGCAGTTTTCCAAAATGTTTATAAGAATTTTACATCCCACAAGCAATGACTGAAAGATCTAGGTGCTTCTTGATAGAATTAATCTGATTATTTTTCCACCCCTTCCTGATTTTTTAAATGTATTTGTTTTCCATTATGATATGTACAGTATGATATATCACTTGCTATCAATTTTTATTTTCCTGGGAAATAGCAATGTTGAATATATTTTGTGCCTCTTCCCATCCTCTTTGTTGAAATGTCTATCAAATTTTTTGTCCATTTTAATCAGGTTAACTATAGTTTTTGGGCATTTTTAATCATGAATTGACATTAGATTTTTTTAAATGTTTCTTTTATTGAGATGATCAAATGTTTTTTATTTTTTCTGTATTTTTATTTTTTTTCTTGAAGTTTTAAGCAACACCCACAGTGCTCAGAGCTTAGTTTTACTTTCCCAGTCATTCTTAGGGGACCAGAATAGTGCCATAGATTGAACCTGGGTGAGCCACATACTAGGCAAACACCATCAAATTACTATTATACCATCAAACTACTTACTACTTCAACCCTATAGTAGAATCTCAAATACTCCACGTTTTCTAAAATTGCTGCTATGTCTGGTTGTTTCCTCAATTTTAAAAGAGGTGTGTGTATATTTCTTTTTTTTTTAGTTACAGACTGCAATTATATTTTGTCATGTATAAATTAAGTATGAGTTAAGTTTTTAGTCAGTGAGTATCAGATGAGATCACAGTTAATATAGATGTCCAAATCGATGCAGGGGGAAAGTCACAAAAGTCTCCGGTAGTATTTTGGAATCTCCAAAGAATGTGTCACATGGTCATAGAAACCAGTCTGATAGGTTTTTGTCATCACCAAGTTCACCTGCTCTTCTGGTCCTGATCCAGCTCACCTTCGGTAGCCACCTTTTTTCCAGGAGTGAGGTAGCTTGCTATAGACATTGGGATGTCAACATCTCAAGATCTATATACCAAATGGACTCTTAGAGGTACAATGCATGCGGGGCAGAAGTATACAAAGCTGCTTCCAAATACCCAACCCATGAGACCTTTCTTTCTATTTCAGCATCACTCTGTTATTTAGTTCCAAAACAGCTCTGCTTTTCAGAAACCTTTCTTGCTCATATTTTCACCAGTTATTCCAGGGAATAAATCCATTAGTTCTAGAAGTTCACATTCAAATCTTTGGGATCAATATAAGCAAAAGAAGACTATCCTGTGGCCTCTATCCAGAAAAAATATATTCCCAAGACAGAAACTCCTCACTACCAAGACTTTTTACTGAGATCTATCTCAAAATGCAGCTTCAGATCTATAGAGGAAACCATATCAAGCCTTAGCAGAAAGAAACATTAGACGGCAACAGTAATTTAAATACTAATAGCTCCAGATTGTCACATACTTGGTACCAATCTTTTCCTGTCAAGATGGTTCTCCTCCCATGATGAAAGGCCAGGCTTTCACTCCACGGTATCCTTCATGTGACACCCTCCACAGAGCTTTGACAAATTTTGCCTTACCATTTTTATTGAAATGCTAGGAGCATTCCTGATGGAGCCCCCAAAGCTAAGAGAGTATTCTTCCATATCTCCACTTCTCTTCGGACTAAAAACTCATTCATCCAGTTTATCTCCCAGGCAGTGGGTCTATGAGAATTTTTTTAGGATTTTGTCTTTATCTACAGTTCATCATTGTCTCTTGGGGCTGTCATTACACCAGAGCTATGTAGAAACTGTTGCTCTCACATCTGACACTGTGCCTCCAGAACCCATATATTTAGTTATAGTCCTATTTTTCCCCAGTGGATTTCATGTTAAGAATCATTTCTAACTCCTTTCATTTACACCACCCCTTAAAAATATCACAGGGCATTGTAAGTATTAGGAAGTAATTGAGTCCAAATTTACAGCTAGAAAAGAGACACTGATAATGGCCCTGTAATTCTCATTAATAGAATCTCATCTAGTCCTTAAAACACAGTCAAAAATGTCAGAGAGTTTCTGAAAGAGGTTATGCAGGGAAAGAAAAGGGAAAGATTTATGGGAATCTTTCAGAGAAATCCCACAGGTATAATATAAAAATTCTCCTTCAGATTACAATGGACACAATGCCACATAGAAAGCCACCAAGCTTAATCAGTGGAGATAATAGTCTGGGAGGTTCTACTAGTAACTGCCAACTCTAATATCTCTCAGATAATGACCTTAGACACATCCTAATGAGAATGTTCATTGAGTTCAAAGAAGCAATGATGCAAACAACAAGAGAGCACGAGAGCAGAAATAAGAAAACTAATATCAGAAGAGATATAATGAAAGAGAACGGTAGGTGTATAAAACTTCAGTGGAAGGTTTTAGTCACAGACTATTAAAAGCTGAGAAGAAAAGGAATGAGCTCAAAGATACAAATCATGAAAACTCCAAATGAACAGAAGATGAGGAACTATCTCAAAATAAAAGAACTCACACTGGAAAACTATGAAATAATCTTAAGAGGAACATTAGAAAACTCACAAGAGTACCTAAAAAATATAAAGAGTAAATCTAATAAAGAATCATTAGTCAAAGAAATCAAAATAAGAAAATTTTCCAGAATTGAGCACTTCATCCACTCAGATCCAAGAGGCCCGAAGAGACCCAACCAAAATTGTCTTAATTAAAATTACTACAATACACATCATAGTAAAAATGACAAAAGTCAAAGACCTAATAATCAAATCATCAAGAAGGAATGTATATACAAAGAATAGCACAGGAGTCTTGGAGCAGATCTATAAAATGAGATCCTTTTACTCAGAAGACAATAAAAGGAAGAGATAATTTCAGAAAATAAATCAATGAAATGAAGACTTCACCAATAATACTTCACACAACTATATTATTCTAATTTGGAAGAATTGTACAAAGTTTCATAAAATAATAGCAACTAGGAACTCCATAGCCATGAAACTGGTCTTGCAAGAAATGTTGAAGGGATTATTTTTAAAAGACAAAATAAACATCACAAATTCACATAACAGTGCAATGTACCCACTGGTGAAGGGGATGTTCTTTTTATGACTGAAACCTAACTACAAACATGTTTGTAATCATGGTGTTTTGTTTGTTTTGGTTTTTATTTGGGGGGAGGCCACACCTGGTGATGCTCAATGGTTACCCCAGGCTATTCCCTCAGAAATTGCTTCTGGCGTGGGGGACCATATGGGAAGCCAGTGGATCAAACTGCAGTCTGTCCTAGCAGTCACATGCAAGGCAAATCCCTACCACTGTGCCACCACTCCAGCTCCATATATAATTTTAAAAATATATAAAATAAAGTTCTACCAGTACTTAAAATAAATACACATAATAACTATAAAATGATGGCAATACATTCCTTTATTTCAGTAATCTCAATCTCAATGGTCAGAAATTGCTAATTAAGAAACAGAATGGTTGGGGCCAGAGAGATAGCATGGAGGTAAGGCATTTGCCTTTCATGCAGAAGGACAATGGTTCAAATCCTGGTATCCCATTTGGTCCCCCTAGCCTGCCAGGAGCAATTTCTGAGCATAGAGCCAGGAGTAACCCCTGAGCGCTGCCGGGTGTGACCCAAAAACAAAACAAAACAAAACAAAAAAAGAAACAGAATGGCAGGATGAATCAGAACACTGAACCCAACTTTCTGCTGCCTATAAGAGATACCTCTAAACAGCCATATTAAACACAAGTTCATAGTGAAAGAATAGAAAGCAATGTATAATGCAAACAGTTTCCTTCAAAAATCAGAGGTGGACATATTTATATCAAACAACACAGACTTTAATTTTTTTTTTCTAGGCCAGAAGTATCATTTCTTACTGATCAAGTACCTATTGAAAAGTACAATGAAAAGAACTCATACATCTAAGCATATAATACACCTATTGATGAAGTCTTAAATATATGAAACAACTGCTTATATACCTAAAGGAAGAAATTGACAGAAACACAAGAGTAATCACATAATATTGTGTCTTTTTACCACCACTGGAAAGATCAAGGAGGCAAAGACTCAACATAAAAAGGGCTGATAATGAAGAAATAAAAGAGATGGGACTTACCATCATATATACCCCATAATCCTCCAACAATGGAGTCATTTTTTTCCAGTGTACATTAGTCATTCTCTAAATTTCTCTAAGATCACAAAAAAGCTTCATGAAATCAAAAAGATAGAAATTCATATCAACTATCCTCTCAGACCATGATGACTTTAACATAGATATAAATCAGACAGAAACAAGATAAAACTCAAATACTTAGTAAACACTATTGAATGACCAGTGAATCAAAGATAAAATTGGAGAAGAAATATAAGATTCCTAGAAATAAATAAGAATGAATAAATGAGTTACCTGAACATACATGACACATAAAATCAATGATAAGGGAGATGCTCATAACAATGGAAGCATTTATTAGGAAATATGAAAAGACACAAATGAATAGCAACATATTTTAGACAGCAGAAAAACACCAACAAATAGACCCCAGACCAAGTAAAATGAAGGAAACAATTCAACGTATGGCATAAATCAATAAAAATAGGACTAAAACAGATCAAAACAATTACCAGTACAGATGGCTAAAAGGCACATGACAAAATGTTTCACATCACTGATGATCAGGGAGATAAAAATTAAAACAACAATGAGATATCATTCCACACCATAGAGACCAGTACACATCACTCACACACACACACACACACACACACACACACACACACACAAAGCATACAAACAAAAAAATGAACAACCAGTGCTGGCATGGATACAGAAATAAAGAGACTCTCATTCACTGCTGATGGAAATGCAAACTGGTCCAGCCTTTTTGGAAAAACAATATGAACATTCCTCAAAAAGCTAGAAATTGAGCTTCCATATGGCCCATCAATACCACTCTTAGGGATATACCCCAGAAACACAAAAACAAAATACAAAAACTCCCTCTGCAGTCCTACGTTCAGTGCAGTACTATTTATAATAGTTATAATCTGGAGACAACCTAGATGTCCAACAACAGACGAGTAGCTGAAGAAATTGTGGTCCAGCTGCACAACTGAATACTAAGAATTGAAAAATAAAATAATAAAATTTTCTGATACATGGATGAACATGGAGACTATTGTGCTGAGTGAATTGAATCAGAGGGAAAGGTCTAGACACAGAATAATGTCACTCATTTATGGGCTATTATAAATTCAAGAGATCGTATGGTAATAATATCCACAGAAAATAGATACAAAGATTAGGGGATCCATCCCAGAGTAGAAAGCTCACCACAAAGAACAGTGAGTGTAATTAGAGTAGAGAAGGGTCTACCAAAACACTGATAGTTAGAACTGAACAATCTGGACAAGAACTCAGTGCTGAGAGTAAAGGAACTAACATGCAAGGCACCACTCCATTAACAATAATGAAAAATCAGTGTCATAAAGAAGAGGGATAAAAAAAAGAGAGAGAATGAGAGATAAATAAGCAAATTACCTGTCATAGAGTAATGCAGGGTTTGGGGTGGGTGGAGGAGAAGAGGAAGATATGGGTGACACGAAGCATGCTCTGGTGAAGGATGAGGTATAGTGTAAGACTGAACCCCAACAATGAATAATTTTGTGACCATGATGCTTAAATAAAGCAATTAAAAATAAAAATAAAAATATTTTCAGATCACAAGTAAATAAAAACAATTATCGGCTCTGCATTCAGGGGTCACTCCGGAAAGGACTCGGGGAATCATAAATGGTACTAAGGATTGAAACTCTAGTCTGCTGCGTTTAAGGCAAGCTTCATACTTTTTTATGCTATTGCTTTTGTCCTAGGCCGCTCTTACATATTTAAACTGTCTTAAAAGAATAACTTTTATTCCCCATTTAAAATGGCTTCATTCAAGATATCTTCTATTGGGCCAGAAATTATTATAGGAGTTAAGTTATTTGCCTTGCTATCCTCTGAAACTGGTTTAAATCTTTGGTTTCACAGATGGTTTCCAGAGCACAACCAAAGATCACTCAAGCAGTGTCATAAGTAGCCCTTCAGCACTGCAGGATATGGGCTAAACACTCCCCCCCCCAAAAAATATATATATAATTGTGTATAACATAATCCATGAAATTTTTTCTCAGTAAGAAAATATAGATACAGTATACAATATTCATGTAGAATTATTTTAATGTGGGTTATTAAAATTTAGGTATAATTGTAGTTTGATGAGAGTAGATCATAACTAAACTATGCAAATACTTTTGAGCTTAGATCTATCAGATGAAAAGTTTTTTACATTATTTTCACCTAAATTATTTGTCCAATTTATTTGTCCATCAAAGCCTATCAGCCTGCCCCTTTCATCTCCCCAAATCCATGCTAGGATCCCAAGAGATGATCTGAGAGGTCCTGCTTTGACCAGGCAGGAGTTTGATTTTAGACCTCCATTTATCAATGAAACAACTCATTTCCAGAAACTCAAAAGGAAGAAACAGAAAATATGTGAAGAACATGGTCAATGAGGTACCTAACGAAACTCTACAGTTTTATTACATTCATCACTTGGTATTTGTCTTTAAGATTCATTAATTTCTGTGTTTGTTGTGATAGAGTCATGAATCCAAGAATGGAAATGTTTGTAGTCATACCTGTTTCCAGGAAAGGATTATGGAAAGAATGTGCACAAAGCATGCGATCCAAAAGAAAGAAGGAAGGAAGGACATGGCGATCAGGTTACTTTGACACACGGGAAAGAATGTAGGCAGTCATCATGCTCTCTGGTTGAACCTCATTAGTGGAAATTATGCAACTACCAAGAAAAAAAAGTAGGAAGTGTCATCCTGGGAGTGCTATGCTGTCACCCTCTCTGTTTGTGAAAGCAGAGATTACGTAGACCCTGCATCACAACTGAGGGCAGATAAAAAGGGCTCCAACCCTCAGCTCCTCATCACAACCTCCTCAGAGCCAGCCTCCAGTCTCCTCTACTCACGGTGAGTATCTGGCGGGAAGGGACTCTTGAAATTCAAGATGAGATAGCAAAAGGGTTGCAGAAGAAAATCCTGAGAGCACTTAGGGGACATGATTTGACTTTTTAAAGGTAAAGTGCATAGAAACTACCTGCTTTCCTACTCACATTCAATTTGTTTCCAGTGACTTCATTTCCTAAATGGAAGCCTCACTTGTACTCCCTTAGGAGACCAAATCTTGAGGCTCCATGTGATCAGCAACTTTGGGTCCCAAGGGAAGAGCAAAATGCAAAGAATGTCCATGATTGAATATATTTTCCATCAGTTGCCACCATTCTTTCAGCTCAGTACTCAAAAAGAAGCTTTTTTTTTTTCCTTTGGAAAGACTAGAAAATTATTTTATTTGGTTCTCATTTTATTTTATTGCTAATAGTATTATTTAACGATGTCAATTCTCCTAAAAGGTGCTCAGGTTACCAAGAGAACCTTCTAGTGGTTCTTAACAGCCATGCTGGTAATTCAATGAAATTAGAATGTAAGAGACATGGAACTGTGAATGTTGAACTGACAGTTGCTTCCTCTTGCTCAGAACCCATCCTCTCCTGCAAGATGTCCTGCCAGCAGAGCCAGCAGAAGGCCCAGACCCCCGCCAAGTGCCCCTCTCCCAAGTGCCACCCGAAGAGCCCGGCACAGTGCTCCCCTGCTGCCCCCTCAGGATGTGCCCTGCCCTCCGGGGGCTGCCATGGTCCCAGCTCTGAGGGGGGCTGTTGCCTGAGCCCCCACAGGCGCCGCAGGTCCCACAGATGCAGGCGCCGCAGCTCCAGCTCCTGTGAGAGGCCCAGTGACCAGCTGTCTGGGGGCTCTGGCTGTGGCCAGGGCTCTGGGGGGTGCTGCTGACCTGGATGCCTGAGACTGAGAAGACGAGAGAGAAACCCAAGTCCAGGGCATGCCCCACCTGATAACAGCCTTTCCAGGACTACGTCTTGCCTCCACTAGGCCCTTCATTGCTGCTCCTGTCCAGGCCCTGACCTCCTGGAATGTTCTTTCTCTTTGGGGCCCAGGTTCCCCAGTACCCCACTCCCAAATCAAGGATGGCTGGATCCCTGCCACCCTGTGATGAATAAAGCTTCTCTTCCTCAGCACCATAAAGGCTCTTGTGTTTTTACTTCTCCCTCCCCTAGGGTTAGATGTGTGACCTTCATTTTGTCCCTGAAACCCAGAATTGCTGTCCATAGGATGCTGTAGCTGACCCCCCCCCCAATAGAAAAAAGGAAGCAGAATTCCTGAGTCTTCCTGGATTGCATGTGAGACAGTGGTGAGAAGAGGAGAAGTTCATAGTCATGAGGAAAATGAATGGCCTTCCCAGGGTTTGAGTCTCAAAGGTGCAGAGGGTAATTGGGAAAATCTTCTTGAGAATGGAGTCAGTACAAATAGATGTGAAATGCCTGAAATGTTGGTGTGTTCTCTTAGGGATTCTCCAGACTCTATCAGAAGCTACTGTTGGCTTTTGAGAAGCTGTTTCTAGAGTCCTCATTAAAAACAAAGGCTGTGTAATGGAAACAAAATCCAAAAAAAAGGCAGAATGGTGGTTCTCAACCAGAGAAGATCTGTTCACCAAAGGACTTTCTGAAATTGGACCCTGTACGATTTCTAGTTACCTCTTGTCTAAAGTCTGTGGTGCCAAGGAACCATGGAGTGGGCAAACATCACACCCAACACCTGAATCATAGGCTTGCCAATACAGAAGACTTGCCACTATCTCGAACGTGGAACATTGACAGAGTCAGAAGAGGACAGAGAAAGGGAGGGCCATTGAGTCATCAGGAGTCTTAGTAAGACATTAAAGTAACAGGACAGAAGATGGGTCGGGGCAAGGAAAAATTATTTAGAGCTCAGAAGATATAGGTTAAAAGAAGAGAAGGGGCTCAGAGCTTTGAATAAATGCTTGAAGAAAGATCTGAGGCCCGGAAAAGGAACAAAAGAAAATATAACATGAAATGTGTATAATTTTCCATAGATATTATTGCAACACCTACATTTCTTAGTGTTTATCATGTGCTAGGAACCCATGGGGTATTATGAGTTCATTTTATTTTGAATTCCTAAAAGTTATTCTACTAAATTATCTAAATCCTGAAAACATTCAAAAGAGTCATTTACAGACTCTCACAAGACACATTTCTATGAGAGAATTTATTCAAGCATCATATAAAATATGAGAAGACTAATTCTTCCTGTTAATTTTACCTGGGATGTTATTTATCTGAAGAAATTTTGTTTTCCACAAATGAAGATACCCCAAAATTGATATCACTTACCTACTCAAGAACTTTACGTGCAGAGTTGATACACAAGTCTATATGGTAGCGATCTGCAGAAATGCATAAATAAACTTTCTGAAGCATTTTAGAATGTATACCCCAGTAATGGAAATGATGTGAAGATAAAATACAGAGTATAGTTTCAAGAAAATATATCTTATGGCTTAATATTTTGGTAAAATTATGAAGCTTAGAAATTAAAGTAAAAAAATACTAAAAAGAAAATGAGATATAAGAAAATGTTATATGACTGGAATTTATTATGAAAATTTTATAATCCTAAGTTCAATGGTTTAAGGTGACTTTCAGTATTATTAACAATATTTTAAATCTTGCATTTGAAAAATATGGGGCCGGCACAGTGGCGCTAGAGGTAAGGTGCCTGCCTTGCCTGCACTAGCCTAGCACGGACCTTGGTTCGATCCCCCGCCATCCCATATGGTCCCCCAAGGCAGGAGCGATTTCTGAGTGCATAGCCAGGAGTAACCCCTGAGCATCACCGGGTGTGGCCCAAAAACCAAATATATATATATATATAAAGTGCCATTTTTAAAAAATATTAATCTCCTTTGAGAATCTACTTACATTAATTTTGTAGGTGAACTAGTCTATTGAAATTCTATTATAATTTGATATTTAGATATCCATGCAAGTATTTCCTAGTAAACTTCCCTGTTTCTCCATGGTTCTGAAAGTGAAGAAAGATATTTTCAGCATGGGAAGGGGCACATTAGAAGTAACACAGGGTCAGTAGTGGAGGATCTTTTCCATTTGATGAGATGCAGCAGCTTTTTTTCATTAAAGCCATGAAAATTTATACTACTGTAATCACATTACCTAAACTATAATAAACATGTTATAGAACAATAATTCAATTAATGTACATATGTCACATGTGTGATCAAACACAGGCCATCACATTTATAATATATGAGATTTACCATTGCATTTTATTTCAGCATCCACATTTCCACTCTTTTATTAGAACAAACTATATATGAAAATTCTGTAAGCAAATTTAAGTGGCTATTTTTCAGATATTGCTTGTATCAATTGAAGAAAGGCAGTTGTGTTTATAATGACCTATCTTCTATTGTTACTAACTTTCAACAGTGATCATTCATCTTTTCTAAAAATTCCTTGACTATTTATGTCTAGAAAAATCACATCCTCTGAACTCTTCAGAATCTCAGAACTACCCAGAGGGAGGAATGTCGACACATCAATAGTTTTGTTTCTTATTTATATCTCTGATTTTAACTTTAACAACTAAGTGTCTGTGCTTTTTATAAAAGTATTTTCATTTATCTCACTTAACTCTTCTACTCAGCTTGGTAGCATTAGTATAATATATTATTAGCATAATAATATTTTATATTTTATTGGCATAATAATATATAACATTCGTATAATGAGTAGGATGGTTGTCTTGCACATGGTAAGCCCAGGTTCAATCTCCAGCATCCCACATGGTTCCTTGACATGAATGATTCCTGACCACAGAGCCAGGAGTAAGAGTGTCTTGCTGTTCCCTCCAAATTCAAATAATTAAAATTCAAAAAAGCATTCTACTTAGACAGCTATCACCTATAGAGCAAATAGGATTATGGGTGGAAACCAGCAATCTCTATCCTTATTTCCTGTGCTCTTCATGAACATGTTGCTCTGGTCTCTCCTATGACTGACATTCTTCTCTCGAGCATCAAACCTCTTTGTGGGAACTTCGATGTATCTGGTTTCATGTGTTCTTTTTAGCTATGTGTGAACTATGATGCCACAGATCCTTCATTTACAACTCCAGCTGAAAATCCACTCTAAGTTCCTATAGGAGGATGACTCCTCTCAGGAACTCTGAAGTGATATCAGTGCCAGTTTCCAAATACAAAAGGCAACAGAAGACTGTTGAGCATTTGCTCAAGGTCTCCCTTTGTCACATATTTCTTACAACACACATCCCCTTGTGTCAGAGTTCACAGTCTGTACGCACTGCTATCTCTATGCTATTTTACCAGTACTAATTATTATCTTTGAATGATTAAATATGTTCCTCACAAAATTATTGCAAATGTATTTTTTTTAAAATAAAAGAAATAATAAATTAAGAGTATGAAAACAAAAGTATCACCTAGTCCCCAGTAGCTTAAAGAAAAGTATGTAGACTATCTTGGTGCCTCTTAGATGCCTTCTCTTTTTTAATTAATATCTTTCTTAAAGCACCATGATTACAAACATGTTTGAAGTTGGGTTTCAGTTATCAAAATAAACACCCCCCTTCAACCAGCGCAA
This sequence comes from Suncus etruscus, assembly GCF_024139225.1. Classification (NCBI taxonomy): domain Eukaryota; kingdom Metazoa; phylum Chordata; class Mammalia; order Eulipotyphla; family Soricidae; genus Suncus; species Suncus etruscus. Next base: position 2,672,525 of record NC_064866.1, on the reverse strand, counting down.
CATTCTCATCACCAATGCCTCCAATCTCTCTCCTCCCCACCCTCTGCTGGTATTTCAGACAGGTATTCTATTTCTCTCACTTACTGCCATTGTCATGATAGTTGTCAGTGAAGTTATTTCTCTAAGCTTCATACCAACAGACGGACCTTTCAATCCTCATATCTATTTTCTCTGGGTATTATTACAATAGTGTCTTTTATTTTTCTTAAAACTCATAGATGAGTGAGACTATTCTGCATCAATATCTATTCCTCTGACTTATTCCATTCAGCTTAATAGTTTCCATATCCATCCATATCTAGGAAAATTTCATGACTTCATTTTTCCTGACTGCTGCATAGTATTCCATTGTGTATATGTACCATAGTTTCTTTATTTTTTTTTTTTTTTGGTTTTTGGGCCACACCCGGTAACGCTCAGGGGTTACTCCTGGCTATGCGCTCAGAAGTTGCTCCTGGCTTGGGGGACCATATGGGACACCGGGGGATCGAACCGCGGTCCGTCCAAGGCTAGCGCAGGCAAGGCAGGCACCTTACCTTTAGCGCCACCGCCCGGCCCCACCATAGTTTCTTTAGCCACTCATCTGTTGAAGGGTATCTGGGTTGTTTCCAAATTCTGGCTATTGCAAGTAATGCTGATGAATGTAGTTGTGAAGAAAGCATTTGGGTGTTGTGGTTTTGTGTTTCTAGGGTATATCTCTAGGAGTGATATAGCTGGATCATATGAGAGCTCAATGTTCAGTATTTTGAGGAATCTCCATATTGTTTTCCATAAAGGCTGGGCTAGATGCCATTCGTACCAGCAGAGAATTAGAGTTCTTTTCTCCCCATATTTCCACCAGCAGTTATTGTTCTTGTCCTTTGTGATGTGTCCCATTCTCTGTGGCAGAGATAGGACCTCACTGTTGTTTTGATTTGCATCTCCCTGATAATTCAATTCCTTCTCTTAGAAAGTTTACTTTCTTGGAAACTTTCTTCTTCTCCTAGAAAAGTTTACTTTCTGTCTTTGTTCTCTCATAATAACTAAAATCTCTAAATGCAGAACCTTGTTAAAAGGTTTTGTCTAGGGGCCGGGCGGTGGCGCTAAAGGTAAGGTGCCTGCCTTGCCTGCGCTAGCCTTGGACGGATCGCGGTTCGATCCCCCGGTGTCCCATATGGTCCCCCAAGAAGCCAGGAGCAACTTCTGAGCACATAGCCAGGAGGAACCCCTGAGCGTTACCGGGTGTGGCCCAAAAATTTAAAAAAAAAAAAAAGGTTTTGTCTAGACCCATCATGAACCAGAACTCCCTGTGACATCTGAGAATTCCTTGTAGAATTCAGACAGATGTCTCTGAGCATTAGTCATCTGACTGGTGTCTTCCTGCCCATATTCAATTGAGATCTTTTAGTCTCTGATATGCTACAGACATGTGGGGAGGACCTAGACTAAAGAGTTGGAGGATGGACAAACATTGAGACTGATATTTTCATTGATGAAAACTGGTTTGCCTCATAATTGTGTTTGTGGGTGACAGGTTGATAGTCCCACCTCTTAATCTCTAGTCTAGATCATTATCTTTTACTCTTGTTTTTGTTTGTTTGTTGGTTTGGTTTGGTTTTGGGGCCACACCTGGTGACACTCAGGGGTTACTCCTGGTTGTGCTCTAAGAAATCGCTCCTGGCTTGGGGGATCATATGGGACGCACGGGGATCGAACCACAAACCACAGTCAGTTCTAGGTTAGTGGGCACAATGCAGACGCCTTTCCACTTGCGCCACTGCTCAGGCCCCTATCTTTTACCCTTTTAATGAAATACAATTAAAGGTGTAATGCATTAGAATCACCAGAGTGTGTTAATAATTTAAGTCACATCAGTCAAGGTCTTTGGGACTTAGAAACTCAGAGATTACTCTTAGATCTCTGCTCAAAGATCACTCCTGGCAGTCCTGGGGGGCCATATGTGGTTCTTGGAATCAAACCTAGATTGTCTGCAAGCACTTTATCCTCTACACTGTCATTCTGGCCCCCACAACCACTTACTTGTGTTGAAGACCCACAGTGACTCTCTTACTAAATAAATATCTGAGATTAGGTAATCTCTAAAGATATATTTATCTTCATAATTCAATATCCTGATTGTGAATTTGCAGCCCTGAAGAGTCACCCTTAAACTCTCATGTCCACTAGTTCTATCCACAGATTTGATGATAAATTCTTTGCCTTCAAAATACATGATTACCATATACATATACATATATACATATATATATATATATATATATATATATATATATATATATATATATACATATACCTCTGGCAAACTTATTTCCCAAACCAATCCCCTGGGTCAGAGAAATTTACAACCTCTAACCAAATTAGATATTGAGGTATTGAGTTCTTCTCCTTTCTCATATAGCCTTCCCAATTCATCTTTATAATTTATTTTTTAGCTTCTAGAACAGTCACAGAAAACTATTCAGTAAGTGCACTAATGAAGCAAAGGTAGGTTATTTTCGTTTTCATGCCCAGTCTTTAGTTTTTTTATGCCCATCTAAGTTCAATAATGCTTTTCATTTCTGTTCTTATTTTATCCTTCTAGTGAAGGTTGGGAAAGAAAGCATGGATACTTATTAGGTATGTAAGGGTAAAGTCACAGCATTCTGTCCCATTTTGATCATGTCTCACTAATAAACCTTCCTACCAACCTACTAGTCAAAAGTACTACAAATCGCAACAGTGCCCTTCAACCTTTCCTCTTAAAGTTAAAGATACTTTATACCAGCTGTTTGACAGTTGTTATTGCCAACTCCCAATAAAACAGGAAAAGCTTAATCTCATTTCCTCATACTGATTTATAAATAGATCATTATCTCAGTGTCACAACAAGAGCTACTTATCTCAAACTGATAACCCTTGTTAGATAGGGAGTTTGTAAGAGATAAAAAAAACTTGGAACCAATGTTTTTACAAAACGACAAACAGCTTGGAATGTTGAAACAAAGCAGTCTAAACTTTTTCTCCTTGAGAAAGCATCAAGAAGTCTTGGGCCAGAGAGATGGCATGAAGGTAGGACGTTTGCCTTGCATGCAGAAGGACAGTAGTTCAAATCCCAGCATCCCATATGGTCCCCTGAGCCTTCCAGAAGCGATTTCAGAGCCTAAGGCTAGGAGTAACTGCTGAGAGCAGCCGGGCGTGACCCCAAAAAAACCCAAAAACAAACAAATAAACAAAAGAAGTCTTAAAAAGGTATCCAAATACAGTTTTTCAAAGCTCTAAAAAACCAAACAGAGGCTAACAAAAATAAACAAGAATAAATAAATTGAATAAATAACAAAGGTTCATTCAAGAAAAGATGTTGAATACCTATAAAAAATAATAAGCGGCTCGCAATTGGACCCAGCAGAGCGCACATGCCAGGAAAGCCATCCCTCTGTTTCTCTGGTATGTCAGCGTTGCTGGTCGGACAACGGGCCACAGATCTCCTGGGCTGAACACTTGGTCCAGGAGACTGGGACCCCCCCCCACGCCAGGCGGGTCTTCATGGCCGGCCCTGGCAACTCGGGTTCTGGGGGGCGGCCGGAGGAGGGAAACCCCTCCCCTAGGTATATTGGACCCCCTGTTTTGCTTGCTAGTAATATTATTTATCCAACAATGTTCCTGATCCTAGATTGCTCCTAGGAATAGAATCAGGATGCTCAAGATTCTGACAAAACACTCAAATTGACCTTTATTGGTTAGTCTTTTATGTATTGCCTCTCGCCTCACCCCTTTGTCTCTCCTACCTCCTCATACCCAAACCCTGAACCATTATCTTCCCCTTATTCAACCCTCCTTATCCTCAGTTCCTAATTTGGTAGACACCAAGACTGACCTTCTGCCCCAACACCACCATCCAGCTCCTCATTGAATGACACCCTCTCGGTCCCCAGTTCATGCCTACGCAAACAACTACAACCAACACGCCTATTGACCCATGCTTGGTAGCCCCTTATGTCACCATCAAACTATGGACTGTTGCATGATACCGGAATCAGCTTCAGCATAACCCCTAGTTCAAGGACAATATAGGGTTCTGTAATGCCACAAAACATTTCGCAAACTCAACTATCACCTGTTGTCTTCAAATACCCTTGTTTTCTTTTTTGTTTTAAACATAAAAGGGTCACATGTATCTCTTTTGTATATCTCAGATGTATTCCCTTAACATCTATAACTCTTTTCAAATATCCTCATTTGTGACAATTTTGCCCACTAGATAAGTTATTTGATTGCTTGATTTTCCCCCTATGAGATCTATTTTATAAGCAATACTGGTAGAAGAGTAACTATGTATAGATTTCACGTTTATACCAAGTTACGGGTAATGTTGGAATTTATTTGTTGGCCCCCAGATGCACCAACAATATCTTGTGGCATTGCTTCTCCTTTGCATAGGCACATTAAAATGGAAAAATAATACATATACAAACAAGTTCTTATCTAATAGAGATGGGAACACAAATTTGGTAATGTAATTAGGCCTTTTACCCTGAACATTGGCATAATGATTTGGCTCAGGCCTCAGAAGAATGGGCATCGCCCACACACACCTGAACTATGGAAACAACCACAATTGTCTTTTTTTTTTTTTTTTTTTTTTTTGGTTTTTCGGGCCACACACATTTAATGCTCAGGGGTTACTCCTGGCTAAGGCTCAGAAATTGCCCCTGGCTTGGAGGGACCATATGGGACGCCGGGGGATCGAACCACGGTCCTGATCCTTGGCTAGCGCTTGCAAGGCAGACACCTTACCTCTAGCGCCACCTCACCGGCCCCCACAATTGTCTTTAACATTCCCAGGATCCAAGCCTCTACTGGAGAAGACCTACCACTGCTTTGGCATTGAATTACTCCAAAGAGTACTCCCAACACCCAGGTGACTCAGCAACAGTCTGCATGCAGAGCAGATCTCTCTGCATTTAATGATATGCTGAAACTAGAGGATGCTCCACATCAGCCTGACATCGATGAAAGAAATGCACAGAATCCAGAGTCTTTAAATATAAAAGTCTGATACCAACTATAGCTAAAGTGTGAAAAACTTTCACCGGAACCTTGAGAATGACTGGAGTTGGATAGACTGGTATGCCTGGAACCCAGAGTCTATCTTATGCCAATAAACTTCTGGGGTGAGGCCTTTTTGTAATCAGGTCAAGGATTTTTTCTCCCATTTTCTCCATTTTTCTGGACCTATGCAAACATTGGCGATTGCCACTATCACACCTTTACTATATTATTTTACTCTTATCCTTTAAGGAAAAAAATACAACTTACTGAACTTAAAAACAAACTACTGTAGTAGAATGCCTGTCTCGAAAACAGGCAGGGGATGGGAAGGGGGGAGGGGTAATGTTGCACTGGTGAAGGGGGGTGTTCTGGTTATGACTGTAACCCAAATATGATCATGTTACTTAAATAAAAAATATATTTAATAAAAAATAATAATAAGCTAAGATGTCTGTATTTCAGACATCTTCATAGACTCACACTATTCTCAAAAGAGATTTAAAACAAGCCATGAAAACTCATAGGAACATAAGCCATTTAGCTGGCAATCTTGGGGGGGGCATGCCCCACCCAGCCAAAGCCCCACCTATTGCACTCATCACCCATAATCACTACTTTGCTTATGACCCTGTTTCATCTCTCCTCTAAGACTCCCTGCAGAAACACAAATCTGACAAATTTGGGCTTTTATCATCAGGACTTTATTGGAGTGAGAGCAGGTGTCTTTCCCCATCTTTTCCTATTTCTAGAAGACCTGGAAGCCAAAACCCTGCTACACAAAGGTTGCAGTATTAATAGTAGTGTTTTTAATTACTGGGTCCCCACCATGACAACTTCGTATTTGTTTAATACCATCATCCTCATAGGAACACACCAAATAAAATAGCAATGTGTAGCTGAAATCAGTTTTCAGAAACAAATGAAGAAACCGAAAGGCCAGCTAGCAATAAGAGCTTACTAAACCTTCTGACTGACTTAATGACCTCATTAAAAAGATATAATGATTTTCACAAATTTACTTGTCACTGTGCTTTTTTCTCTTATAATCCTTGTTTTTTTTTTAATTTTTTAAATTTAAATCATTGTCATTTACAAAGTCATTCTTTTTTTTTTTTTTTAGTTTTTGGGCCACACCTGGCGGTGCTCAGGGGTTACTCCTGGCTGTCTGCTCAGAAATAGCTCCTGGCAGGCACGGGGGGCCATATGGGACACTGGGATTCGAACCAACCACCTTTGGTCCTGGATCGGCTGCTTGCAAGGCAAACACCGCTGTGCCATCTCTCCGGGCCCTACAAAGTCATTCTTAATTGGGTTTTAGACAATGTTTTAGGATAAGTACCACCACTAGTGTCAACCTCCCTCAACTTATGTTCCCAGATTCATTCCATGCCACTATCACCCATCCCAACCTGTCATAATAACAGGCAAATTTTGATTTGGTGGTTAAATTTTGGGTTCTTGACTCTGGCTTGGATATTTAGCTCTGTCCTTTCTTAATATCACCAATGCACCTGAGACCCCTTGACCCTATCCCCATCATTTCATACTTGTCTTTCTACTATTCCACTTAATTTTTTTATCTTCTCGTTACACTATGGGATAAAGAGTTTTTGTGAAATCCCTATTTAAATCATTGTATATCTTCAGGCATTTATTCTAAATACCACACGATTTTGCTCTCACTTGTCTAGAAACAAATGTATTTTATCAACTGTGACTATTATGTAATTCATGCTCTGTAAATACAGTAAAAGTTAAAAAAAAGAAGCTTGTACAATAGGTGGGTTTACAAGGTGTACTTATAAACTGTTCTATATTCTTAAAAATTTATCAAATATTCACCTGGGAGTCCTCAGTAAAGTGTGAGGTATCATTATCTGAAGAAATGCCAGGAATTTATTTTCTGGTATACAGTGACCACTATGGTAATCAAATAATTTATCATCACAAAGATTAAGAACATTCACTTTACAGAATCAGTTCAGAAAATGTACTGAGCAAGTACAAACCAAAATTAACAAGCAACAAAAAATTCAAGGAGATACGTAGGGATTGTCCAGAAGTGCTACCATATTTTATTTGAAATGTCCAGTTTGGGGACCAGAGAGATGATTCAGAGGGCTGGAGATAAATTGGGGAGGGATGCAATTCCCCAGTAAGATATGGTACTTGAAACATTGAGCTAAAAGTAGCTCTTAAGTGTTTCTAGGTATTAGCCAAGAAAAAAATGACAAAAACAAAATACCAAATCTAGTTTTCACCAAAAAAATTTGAGTTGTATAAATATATCAGAAAATACAACCTGGGTAGAGAGATATAGCTCTATGTACTTCAGCATATACATGAGACCACAGGTTCCATTCCTGGCTCCACCAAGAGAAATCCTGGGCTACAAGCCTGGTAGTAGCCCCCGGGATACCATCAGAAGTGGCACCACAAATTGTCCCCTCAAAGAAGAAAGTATGAGCTAGATACTGGTTTTATAAAAAAAGAAAAGGGGCCGGAGCAATAGCACAGTGGTAGGTAGGGCATTTGCCTTGCACTTTGCTGACCCAGAACAGACCTGGGTTTGATCCCTGGCATCCCATAGGGTTCCCCAAGCCAGGAGTGATTTCTGAGCTCATAGCCAGGAGTAGCCCCTGAGCATCACCGGGTAGAGCCCCAAAACAAAACAAAGCAAAAAAAAAAAAAAAAAGAATAAAGATTAATAGAAACTGTCTTATAAGAAGTTCAGACAGTGTATTAACCCAAGTTAAAAGTTAACTGTTTTTTGCCTTCAATTTGTAAAATAAATTTCAAACCTGTATTTAAAGATGACTATATCTTATTTAATAGATAGAAAATGTTTTTTCAAAGTTTTGGGGGGATATGAATTTGAGTTTGAAGAAGAAAGAAGTGGTAAACTTAAGGATAAGATAGCTAAACTAATCGTGTTAATCATGTAAGGAATGAAAGAAAATATTATAGAAGAATAAAGAGCAGAATCACAAAGATCTGCAAGATACAGGAAAGTACATCAAAATGCCCCTTGGAGAGCTCCAAGAGGAGATAAAAATAATGAGTCAAAAATTTATTTGGGAATGGTAAAAAATTATAACTTTATAATCACAGCAATAATTTATAATAATATATAATATAATAATATCACAATAACTTTTAATGTAACAAAAGCCATCCCAGTTTTAACTATAAGGGGGTACATTTCAAAGTATGTGAATAGCATCTCAATATTTTACATCTCCAGCCTCCCATTTTACCTAGTATGACTCAGTCACGAGTCACCGAAGGACCTGCTTGGTGATGATGACATGAGAGTTGAACTCGTGTTGGTGAGATGGAAAAATTCTACTTTGACCTATAATCAAAATGGTCCCAAGAAGGTAAACCTGAGAGGCTGGATACCTCGAGCATTAATAAGTCCAGAACCTCTAGAAAATCATCCATTGAGATTTGTTACTGCTTAACCTGATAGATTCATATTATTCATTCTCTTCTCCTTGGGATGTGCCCTCTGACAGTAATGAATTTCAAGAGCCTTCCTGTTCCACCCTGAATGTGTCAAGGGCTGGTCCTCTTCCAGAATTAAAGATCAGAAATAATTGGATCTGGAACATCTGAGTTAGGGAGGAAGCTGAGGAAAACCCAACAGGAAGTTACTAATCTCTCAAAAGAGCAGAGGAAACATGCCACTGATAGATTCTGAAAATTTGGGTCTTATAACTTAATATTTGTTATTCACTTTTGGTCATAATAAAAATTATTTAAAAATTGTAATTGGGCTACACTTCAATTATTTTCATCTGATAAATCAAGGTCTTTCCCATTTGACCCCAAAGATCCCTTGCTTCCAGTGAGTCTCAAAACAAGTACATTAAGTTCATCTGTGCAAGGGACTGAGTTTCACAGCACAGAGAATAACTGAAATTTCTCTCATGTTTGGCTCTGGAATTAGGCTATAACCTACCAAAAAGCAGAGCTGGATCTCTCTTTTTCCCTGCCGTTTTCCCAGTACTAACCATAGGAACTGGTCCATGGTTCATGATCCAAAGAATCTTGTTGTATAAAGTAATGAGAAAATTTTAGTAAGAATTGCATGGATGGGGGCCGGGTAGGTGGCGCTGGAGGTAAGGTGTCTGCCTTGCAAGCGCTAGCCAAGGAAGGACCGCGGTTCAATCCCCCGGCGTCCCATATGGTCCCCCCAAGCCAGGGGTGATTTCTGAGCACATAGCCAGGAGTAACCCCTGAGCGTCAAACGGGTGTGGCCCAAAAACCAAAAAAAAAAAAAAAGAATTGCATGGATGGCTATAGACAATTAAGGGTTCAGGCCACATTTAAGTTTGTGGAAACAGAGAGTAAGTGGTATGTCTTACCAGAATCATAGAGAAGAGCCAAATGGACTTTGTGTGAAGACTAGAGTTACCTTAAATGATCACTGGATTCCCTCTAAATCTGCATTTTCCCATTCCTAACAATACTTGGAATGTTGGTGTATATTGTCAACACATATATTGTCAATTTACAATGTCTGACTCAATCTATCACCCAGTGTAGAAGGGGATATTTCTATTATTTTTTTTTGACTTCCGAATATCATCTAGTAATGGTACCCTAAACAACGTTGTGAAAAGATTTCTGACTCTGAGGTAAAGTGGCATGACAAGTAAGCACCTCACTCCATCCTTGCAAAAGATCTTTTTCTCCTAACACTGGGTGATTAATTCCCCACAGATATTACTAAAGAAACTCCTTGGAAGAAATCACAATGTTTAAAAGAGAATAACTTAAAAGGTGAAACCAAAAAAAACTGTACAAACTCCAATATGCAATAAGCATTTCCTCAAGTAAAATGAAGTTAGTTCCAGAGGCTTTAATATTCACGAAGCATTAATGAACTGTAAAGTGTTTGAAAATAGCACATAAATGAACAGATATCCTGCTTTGTAACTACTTAATATAATGCAGCATAGTGATATTAATGGAAAATGTGTTGATTGATATTAATTATTAATATATTAATTAATTATTGTTATTAGAAATTTAAAGTATACATAAATATATACTGTCACTGATATTTTCCACATTAAAATGTAAACAAGGACCAACATAATATAATTGTAATTTTAAATAATTTTTGTGTTTTCAGTTATTTTTCTTTCAAAATTAAACCGATATATGTTAAAACATAAAATCAGACCACAAAAGTCATTATTTTTTTAAAAATAATATAACATAAAAACTTCATGTATTACAGGCTTATTAGGCTTTTCCTTCAATAATATTCCCAGGTCTCCTAGCTTCTTTCCACCAAAACTCCTAGGATTAAGTTCCTGACATTACTATGACTTTTGATTCACTTTTATTTATATTTATGTATGGATATATTTATTTATTTGAGGTTATTGGGCCATACCCAGCAGCGCTCAGGGGTTACTCCTGGCTCTGCGCTCAAAAATAGCTCCCTGGCAGGCTCGGGGACCATATGAGATGCCGGCGATCAAACTCTATCAGTCCCAGGTTGGCTGCGTGCAAAGCAAACACCGTACCACTGTACTATCAGTCGGGCCCTGCTATGGGTTTTTATAGATGGGGTCGTCAGCCCACATAGACTCTGCTCCTCCCTTTTTATCTCCTTACCAAAGGCTCAGGAGATGAGAAAGTTAGGAGTCTACACCACAGACAAATTCCTCAGGCATGTAAGCATCATGCATACAGTTCCCTTGCACTCAACTATTTATGTTTTATTCTTTTTTTGTTTGTTTGTATTTTTGGGCCACACCCGGCGGTGCTCAGGGGTTACTCCTGGCTGTCTGCTCAGAAATAGCTCCTGGCAGGCACAGGGGACCCTATGGGACAACGGGATTCGAACCAACCACCTTTGGTCCTGGATCGGCTGCTTGCAAGGCAAACGCCGCTGTGCTATCTCTCCGGGCCCTTATGTTTTATTCTTAACTGAAAGAACTGCGGGTCTTAATTGCAGATTTGGACAATCCAGGAAAAAGACTGCACATTTATTTATTATTTATTTACTTTATTAATTATTAATTATTTATTTATTTATTTAAGGATGTATTAATTATGGGGAGGTGCCAGGACACCCATCCCTGAGTGATGTGAGTGAAGACTCATGGAGTTGCCCGGTTCTCCTTGTCTCTGGTCTGAGTCAAGTTCACGAGGAGTTGTTGCATAAAAGACACCTCCTGGCAGTTCCTGGTTGTGAAAGTGTAGCATGCATCATAGCCTCACAGGATAAAAGGGATTCTGTCCTGGCTCCCCCAAAACACATCTCAGCACTGACAGACTTCTCCTGCCTCCTCTGAGCCAGGTGAGTATTCAAAAGGTAAGGGATTCAAATCAAAATGCTAGAGAGAGCTCTAAAGTTGAGGTGAACGGTGAAGGAAAAAGAGTTCAAGTTATCTAGAAAATATCCTGAAAAGTTACAGAAATTAAATAGAAGAGGAATAAGTGTGTGGGGAAGAGGAGATGTTTTGCAATCAAAGAGAAGTGGGTAATAAGAGAATAAATTAATGAATAAAGATCAGATATGAGTCTCAAAGGGATGGAATAGGATTTCTCCAAAGTGCATAGATCACAGGAACTCCGGATCTGCCTGTGCTCTTTTATTCATATAACATGTGTTTCTCAAGATTCCATTTCCCAGAAATTTTCCCCAATGGAGACCTAGTTAGATCTGAAGCTTTGGTTTCCAGGTACAAAGAGAAGCATACAGAAAGATGCATGCATCATCATGTATGATCCATTAGTCTCGCCATTAGTTTCTACTGCTCCTACAACTCAAAGCTCAGGAAGAGGCCAGTCTTAGAAGCGAAGGGAGGGAGAGAATACTATATATAAAGTTATTTGTATGCATATGTAGCTTTGCAAATATATAGAGTAACAAAAAATAGCTTGTGCTTATTCTCTCTAGACTATAAATATAGACACAGATATGTTGCTTGTATGTATATAAAACGCATCTAGACAAACTTGTGATTAATCTTTATTTTTTAAAATATTTTATTTATTTATTGACTGATTGATGAATTGGTTTCTGTGTCACACCCAGTGGCACTCAGGGATCACTCCTGGCTCTGTACACAGAAATTGCCCCTGGTAGGCTGGGGGACCAAACCGTGTCCCTTCCAGTTCGACTACATGACAGGCAAATGCCCTACTGCTATGCTATCTTCCTAGCCTCTGATTAATCTTCTTTAGCTTTATTTATTTTTATTTTTTGATAACATTTTATTATTGGTAGCACTGAGTAAATTTTTTTCATCAACTAGTCTTTAGCTATCCTCCAATTTTCTGCCTATAAAATGATTCAAGTGAATTGGGGGTTTTGATATTTACTTTAAATGAGAAAAGAAAGAAAATAGAAATGAAGGGACATGGAACTGTAGATACTGAACTGACAGTTGCTTCCTCTTGCTCAGAACCCATCCTCTCCTGCAAGATGTCCTGCCAGCAGAGCCAGCAGAAGGCCCAGACGCCCGCCAAGTGCCCCTCTCCTAAGTGCCCCCCAAAGAGCCCGGCACAGTGCTCCCCTGCTGCCCCCTCAGGATGTGCCCTGTCCTCCGGGGGCTGCCATGGTCCCAGCTCTGAGGGGGGCTGTTGCCTGAGCCCCCACAGGCGCCGCAGTTCCAGCTCCTGTGAGAGGCCCAGTGACCAGCTGTCTGGGGGCTCTGGCTGTGGCCAGGGCTCTGGGGGGTGCTGCTGACCTGGATGCCTGAGACTGAGAAGAGGACAGAGAATCCCAGGAGCCAGGCCATGCTCCATCCGACACAGCCTTTCAAGGACAAAGTCTTGCCTCTCCTAGGCCCTGCATTGCTGCTCTTGTCCAGGCCCAGACCTCCTGGAATGTTCTTTCTCTTTGGGGCCCAGGCTCCCTAGCACCCCATTCTCAAAGCAAGGAGGGCAGCACTCTGCCACCCTGTGATGAATAAAGCTTCTCTTCCTCAACACCAATGACGTTTTTAGTGTTTCCTCATTGTTCTTTTACTTGGTCTCTCATCCAGCATGACTCCAATCTGAGGTCAGAACTTTATTATGGATCAATTTCCAAATAGAAAACTCAATATAACCTTGTTAGGATGGATGGAAGAGACTTTGGAAGATATTTGCTGAACAAATCTTGAGGTTCGCCTTGCTTATCAATAGGTCAGGTTATTCCCTGTGTGTGACAGAATAAAGTAATAGCAAAAGGAGAAAGAAATTCAAATTAAAGTAATAGCAAAAAAAATATCAAATTAAAATAAATAAATAAATTGCAAAAAATTAAAGTAATAGCAAAAGGAAAATTAAAATTAAAATAAATAAATTGCAAGGAAATTAAAGTAATGGCAAAAGAAAAAATCAAATTAAAATAAATAAATAAATTGCAAAAAATTAAAGTAATAGCAAAAGAAAAAAGTCAAATTAAAATAAATAAATTTCAAAGAAATTAAAGTAATAGCAAAAGAAAAAATCAAACTAAACTAAGTAAATAAGTAAATTTCAAAAAATGTTAAAGTAATAGCAAAAGAAAAATCTAATTTAAATAAATAAATAAATTTACTGGTCCTGGAGCAATAGCAAAGTTTAGGACACTTATCTTAAATGAGGCTAACCGAGGTTTGATCCCCAGAATCATATATGGTCCTCCAAATACCAAAAGAAAATCCTGGGTACACAGCCAGGCATAATTTCTGAACATTTCAGTATATGTTCAGAAAATTAACAAAAATTTAAAGAAGATCCTGAAAACCTTCATAAATGGCCCAATGGTTCCCAGCAATACTAGTCTGACTAGCACTCTATAACCTTAGGGCACACACAGGAACAATATCACCGGCTGTGGTGTCCATCTAGAAATCCACCTCACAGAAAAAGAAAGCCTGGAAGTTAAGAAAAATTAATTTTCTAAAATACTTTAGGACAATGCAAGTCTGACCCTTGAGCCAATTTATTCCCTCAGCATATTTTTATGGGGCATCTACTGAATTTCAAGCTCTAGGTATTCAACAGAGGAAATCTAAACATGGAGAATGTCTTCTCTCTGCAACTTACATCCAAATGATTTCATGAACCACAGTTTTTATTTTTACATGAAATATAGACTTAAACACAATTTTTCTCCATTCAGTTGATCTATTTGGGGCATCAAAGCAATGTAGACATTGCTATTGTGCAATAAATCCAGAGAAGACATCCAGCCTTGGCAAAATATTGAAGCTTTAAGACGGTGACTTTGATAGTGATAGATGAATTTAGTCATGGATATTTTATGACTTATGCATCAAAATGCAACAGCCAAGAATAAGAAATTTTTAACCTAAGACATACATTAGCAGTCTCTGTCCTCAAGCCCTTCTCACCACACTCAATAGTTCGAGTGAGGGGAAAATCTTCTCAAAGGTTATCTTTTCAACACATTGATCATTATTATTTGAGAATGTAAAAGAGGGGTACATATCTGGGACCTCGTTGAAATGGGAGTGGACATTCCCCCATGTCATTTTGATAGAAGAACCAGAAACCCTATGTGGCCAGCGCAATAGCACAGTGGGTCAGGAATTTGCCTTGCATGAGGCTAACCTGGGTTGAATCCCTGGCATCCCATATGGTCCCTAAAGCCTTCTAAGAGTGATTCTGAGAGCAGAGACAGAAGTAACCCCTGAGTGTTGCTGGGTGTGACCCATCAAATAAAAACTAAAAAAAAAAAAAAGAACCAGAAGCCCATAAGTACACCTGGCATCATCCAACATAGAAAAAAATTATGCTCCATAATTTAATCTCATCAAGATGCTAAGCCAATAAATTGTTCTGGTCACAAAGTTCTTGGACACCTCCAAATTTCATTGCACTGTCAGCCCATTAGGAGTACAGAAAATTTGATGGAGAAGTTTCCTAAAAGACCACCAAGCTCCAGGAGTGAAAACAATTGATAAATTTGACCAATACCAGCCAATTCAGCAAAATCTCAATGACTTTATTGGCATCATTGTTATATGTAATAATTATTACAAATTGACTACTTTTATAATTATATTTTTCATTTTATTTAACAATCAATGCATAATAAATTCGTGCCTGCTAAGGAGCAGACTTGGGTGGTGGGTAGGAAACTAGAGACACTGGCATAGAGAAGTTTATGCTGGTGATGAAATTGGTAATAGAACAGAGAATGCCTGAACAACTGTAGTATGAACAAGTTTATAAATCACAATTTTATCATTTTAAAAACTGTTATAAAATAGGAAAAAGAAGGGTGACTATAATAATGTCTTCCTATAACAGAACATCAGGACTATCATTTTCATCAATGGTCATTAAACATTTTATGGCCATTGTAATTTAATGTTTATAATTTTAAAATTTGTCTTGAACCTGACATTTTCCAATGGAAGGCATCACTAACACTAACTAAAATGCAATAGAGAAAACACCAGACAATTTACAGAATTGTAATTTCCAAAACTCTTGATAAATCACTGTACTTGGTGATCACGTTTCCCCATTAGCATCCACATGATCACCAGACCCATTAAGTATTAGTCATAATTCACAAGTCATCATTTCTCCTAGCACTCCAGCCAAATGGCATCATGCCCTTCCCTGAACTATTTCCGGAAGCCTTAGAAGAAATGTCACTACAAAGATGCTACTACAATGGTTTTCCCCTATATATCATAATTTGCAAACCATGTTACCCCAATTCCTACTCTTACCTTTATCTTAATTTTCTTCATATAACTTTGCTCTATCACTTTAGAAACTTTTCTATCTCTAGACTCTATAAATTAGAGAAAGATAATTTAATAGAAATAAATGTTAATTTTAATTGAGAGTAATATGGAAGTAAGATGATTGCTTTATACTCAACTGACTCCAATTTGATCTTTACCCCAAAGTATAGTTCCCAAGCACTGCCAGGAGAGATTGCTGACCACAAAATGAGGAGTAAGGTTGGTGTGCATTGCCCCATCACCAAAAAAAAGGGTAATTTAACCTCAGAAAGTTCTCACTCCATATGCATTTTGTTTGTTTTTGTTTTGTTTCTGTTTTCTGGATCACACCCAGCAATGTTGAGGGGTTACTCCTGACTCTGTGCTCAGAAATTGCTCCTGGCTTGAGGGATCATATGGAATGCCCGGGTATCGAACCTGCATCAGTCCTGGGTCAGCGGCGTGCAAAGCAAACACCCTACTGCTGTGCTACCATTCCAGCCCCCGGATTTATTTTCTTAATAAATATTTTATTTTATTTTCCTAATAAATATTGCTTTTTCACCACATTCCATGTTGTCTTAGTGTCTACAGTGTTCCCTAAGCAAGATATTCCTTCATTACCAGAAATTTCTCTTTCTCCTTACAAGAACAACTAGTTCTGAGTTATTGGTATTGCCACCGGGCTTGGATGTCCATAGACAGCCCAGCATCAATACTTCTACTATTGTCTTGTGTAAGTACTAACTATATAGGTCCATGATATCAGCCTGCAAAGTGAAAGCAAAGGATTTGGATACTTCTTTCCCCCTCAGAAACATTGCAGGTAGAAGAGTACTGGATGTTGAGGACTCCCCACACTGTTGATATTGTATCATGCTATTTTATTAATTATCTTTCTGCCCTAGTACACTGCTAGCTACTGAAGAACAGAAAACAAATGTATTAATTTTTTAATGTACTGTGTATAACAGAATGCATGCTGAGCCATTGTACAATTCAATACAAACTCTGGAATAAGTGAATCGATGCACATTTCAATGGATGAATGTATAGTTATCTAAAATTAGATAAGTATAGGGAGACTATTACAAATACTTAAGAACTGCTTCACAGGAAAATTTTTGCCACCTGTCAAAGAAAATATGGCAGATCTTGAGCCGGAATGATAGCACTGTGTGTAGGACATTTGCCTTGCATGCAGCTAACCAGGATTCTATCTCCAGCATCCCATATGGTTCCATGAGCTTTCCAGAAATAATTTCTGAGTACAGAGCCAGGAGTAACTCCTGAGCTCTTCTGGGTATGGTCAAAAGCAAAACAAACAAACAAAAAAACAACCACATAAAAGAAGATATGGAAAACCTTATAATGGAATTTATAGGGAATTGAATCAACTCACCAAATGTTAAAAAAAGAAAGAGGAAAAAGAAAAGGGTGAAACAAAAGATGTTATAGGTGAGGCAAGTAGTAGAAAGTAAAATAGAGGGGGAAAAAAAAGAAATGGTAGTGTTACATAAACTTTGAAAGACAGTTTTGAGGCACCGTGGAGATTCCTTAATCTCCCCCATCAGATAAATTCCTACCCTTTATCTCTTTCACTCCAAACCACCATGACACAGACGTATGCAGGAAAGGCTATAACTCATCCTATGAAACCTGTGACTTGTCTCTGTGAATCGTGAAATCTGTGGGGAAGTGAATCTAAGTTTACTAATGTATTAGCTTTTTCAAATTAGTGACTCCTAGGGGCTCAAGAGACAGCACAGTGGTAGCGTGTTTGCCTTGCACTCAGCTGATCCAGGATGGCCAGTGGTTCGAATTCCAGCATCCCATATGGTCCACCAAGCCTGCCCGAAGCAATTTCTGAGCACAGACAGGAGTAATCCCTGAGTGCCTCTGGGTGTAACCTAAAAACAAACAAACAAAAAATTTAGTGACTCCTTTTAATGCCATCTACCTGACTTCCAACTAGCCTTTGTGTCTCTCACCTCTTACTCTAGTTTATCAGTGATCCCACAAAATCCTTTGCACTTCTAGGCTGACCTCCTGGGAATGTCAAATCCCATAACAATGCCAAAGAGTGGAGATAGATTCCCCGATCACTGACTGGTGACTAATAAAACTAAGCATAGGGGGAAAGAATCAAACTTCCTAATGATATCAATAAGGATCGATACCTAATGCAACATTTCACATCCTCTTGAATCATCAGGCACTATTTTGATGACTAGTAGTACATAATAATTAACATCACAATATTAATTATAACTAATATGTAATGCAAAGGTATATGTGTGGACATGACATGAACTTTGGAATTAAACTGATTGGCTAAAAGTTCGAAAGGGAGAAAGACCCTCAAAGAAACACTGGAAACAGAGATCTTTAGAAATGTCTGCTTTCATGAACATGAATTCAATATGTTACAAGAGAAAATAATATTCTATTACAAGTCTGTTACTAATCTAATCTGTGTCAAATAACTTTTAAAGTAGAGCTGGAAAGACAATACAGTGAATTGGGTGCTTTTCTTGCATACAGCCAACCTTGGATTGATCCAAGCATTCATTCCATTTGGTGTCCCATAAATCAACTATAGTAACCCCTGAGCATGATTGAGTGTGATATTAAAAACAAAAACAAAATATATCTTCATACTTTTCTCAAATGTATTTCATACTCAGAGGTCAGCTAAATATAATTGAGCATAACATTTATGTTTCAAAGCTTTCCTCTCTTCACACTGTTAAGGTTCCCTATAGGAGATTGTGGAGACACAATAGTACACATTTCTGTGCATGAAGTTTATGATAACTTTTCTATGTGTATCTGGGCAGGGCTGGTGAATGATGCCAGTGGTCAAACCAGTTCTGTCTCTTCCATACAGTGCTGGGTGGAGAATTGGACATTTTATATGGCTTTAGATAAGTATGGCACTTTGATCAATTTAATTATGTTAACTTAAACTCCAAAATAGCAAAATAAAGCTGAATTTCCCCCCAAAGCCTGAATTTTTTTTTTTTTTTTTTGGTTTTTGGTTCACACCCAGCCGCACTCAGGGGTTACTCCTGGCTCCATGTTCAGAAATCACACCTGGCAGGCACTAGGGACCATATGGGATATCGGGATTTGAACCAATGACCTTCTGCATGAAACGCAAACGCCTTACCTCCATGCTATCTCTCTGGCCCCCAAGCCTGAATATTTCTATAATATTGTTCATTGTTATGAATAGGGGCGATAATACATTTTTAAAATGCAAATAGTGATACCCCACAAAGACAGAAATATTGGGTATTGGGCGAATAACAAGGCATCAGGATATTTATTTACTTTCTCTAATGTCGCTTTACTTAAATTTAAAATGATTCAGGTCAGGAAATGTGTCTCATGTATTTCTCCATTTTTGCTGCCCCCAAAATGTGAGGGATAGGAGCTGAAATTAAATTCACCTGAACTGAATGAGTGACAGTGAAATGGCACCTGAGACAGTAATCCATAGTTCCTGGTTTCCTCTTGACAGCTGTCTTGGCAAGAATGCAGGAAGAAGTTATTGGCCTGGGATAGGAATGCGTAGTGCTGACTCCTGCCCTAAAATGCTCAAGGGGATGGATCACATACCTGTGCAGGAAAAAGGCTCTGGCTTGACTTGTCTTCAGATTTGCATAGATAGTTGTTTGGTTTCTGCATCAGGATCATAGGACAATTTTTGATATCTTCCTCTCCTCAGCCTCTATGTCTTTTAGACTTCTATAATTTTTTACAACTTACATTTGTAAGTTATTGTATGGGATAGATTGGAGAATCTAGGACAGATTTAGTTAGCATGTTGTGTTCATTCAAGGCTTATTCAGAGTTCTCCGTTTCACTGTAAATTTGGCTTTTCTAAGTCACAAATAATACCTGTCTGCCACTCTGTTGTACTGCCTGTTTCTTGGGACTGTTCAAAAGTAAAATCAAAATAGATAAAATACCTTTAATTCATACTCAAACCCACAAGTTATTTCTAGGAAAACATGGGTCGAACACTTCACAATATTGAATCAAGAGGGACTTCTGATGATTCAATACCATTGATCCAGAAAACAGAAGCACAGATAAGCAAGTGGTACTAAATAAAATTAAGAAGCATCGGTGCTGCTAAAGAAACAATAAGTAAAATAAATAGACATTCCCACAAAAACGGAAAATATATGTATTTACCCACCACTTACTTGATAAAGGGAGATTAGTCAAGACATATAAAGCTCTGACACGCATTTACAAAAAAAAAAAAAAAGCAAAGCTACATCAAAACATGGGAAGAAGAGATGGACAGAATTTTTCTCAAAGAAGGCATAGAGGTCATAATATATATGAAAAATGTTTTCACTCATTTCTGGTGTGAATATAAGCTTATCCAGCCTTTATGAAAACGATATGGATACTTAGCGAGAAATAAAAAAAACAGGGGCCAGAGAGATAGCATGGAGGTAGGGCATTTGTTTTGCATGCAGAAGGATGGTGGTTCAAATCCCAGCATCCCATATGGTCCCCCGAGCCTTCCATGAGCAATTTCTGAGTGTAGAGCCTGGAGTAACCCCTGCCAGGTGTGGACCCCCCCCCCAGAAAAAAAAGGGGGGTAATAAATCAAGCTTTCACAGACCTAGAAGTTCCTCTTCTTATTATCTCCCCTGAAGGTCCAAAACTCTATTCAAAGATGTTCTCATTCCAGTATTCACACCAACTGTTCACAACAGTCACAAACAGTTCACAACAGTCAGAAACTGGAAACAATTCTAGAGTCCAAGAACAGATAATTGGATTAAGAAATCATGGTACCTATAATTAATGGAACTACACTCAACTTTAAGAGTTGGTGAAAGTCACGCAATTTGCTGTTACTTGGATAGGGGAATATCGCGCTGAGTGAGGTCAGAACAAAGAAAAGGAACAGTCACAGAATGATGGGAATAAAGAAACATGGTAGGCAAATAATAGATATGCAAAGCAGAAACAGAGAACTGGCTTCTGGTAGGCAGCTGGCCACAGGGGAGAATGGAGGCTGGGAGGTTAGAGGGCATAGGAATGATGAAAGAGGAAAATGAACATGCTGATGATGGATGTTTTATGTTTGAAACCCTACTAATAACAATTTTATAAACTACAGTGCTTAAAATGCTTTTTTTAACAAAAGGAATTAGAACCCTTGGCTTTGACAGACAGGCTTGCAGGAAATAGTCATCCCTAAGCATTTTATCAGTTGACTTGACTCTTCATTGGTCAACTGGCCCACTTTGACCACCACTGTGTGTCCTGCCTAGCTCAGGGTTGAATACTGAGTCCTAGTGGTTATTCTCACAATGTAATAGCTGCAGTATCATTTGTTCTGCTCTGCTCACTGGGAACAAATGATCTCCCAGGCCAACCTGAAGAGTAGAGTTAACTATTCTAGGTTCCCCTTGTTTCTCGCTCAATCTGAGAGGATAAGCAGAGCCTCCTAGTGGTTATCTCTGGCATATCGCTGCTCTCTACCAATGGCCAATTTTGGGAGTACAGGTAGTTGTTTGATAAATGAACTCACTATGGTTCATACCAACTACCTGCAACGCTAGAAGTCACAGTTTTGGGGATCTTATTTCAAGCAAAATTTAAGACGTGACAAAAACTCGTCTTATACCTATGCCAAACGCAGGAGGAGTATGGGGAAAGCCACCAACTTCAACTTTTGCCTCAAATCTAAGTCTGTCTGATTTTGTAAGTCACTTCCTACAAAACCTTTCTGCTTTGGGACCCTGGGTTACAGTACAGAAAGAAATGAGGACTCTTGCTTTGCATGAGGTTAATCCAGGAATGATCCCAAAGCATATAGCCAGGAGGAAGCACTGAGTTCCCCCACGTATTTCTCAGGAAAAGAAAATAAATAGGCAAAAATCTTGCTTTGGTGTCTTGGAAGCAGAATAAGACAAGTGAAGAGGCTTTTTTGAGTTTTTATTCTTCACTTTAGATGGATCCAGGCAGAGCTAGTTCAGAGACAGGGTGATGTATTTAAACTTGGAAGAGAATCCAGAGATAAACAGTTCCAAAAGGGCAGAAATTGTACATACACCCATCTAACTCAGGGAAGTTGTACATTATTTCTTTTTAAAAGCTTTAGATGCCTTTTAAAATTAAATTTTAATTTAAAATGGGGAGTGGAATCTCTAGAATTAAGCTCTATCAATGTTTTATGGCCTTTCTTAGTAAATATACTCCGACTACAATGGAACTCCACCAATTCAGCCTGCTTTCTTTGGGGGTTATTTACAATTTATCCAATTTTTTTTAACTTTTTAAAAATTGAATTAAAACTACATTTTATAGTTTCAGTTGTGTATTATCATTAATCAGCTTCTGCATATACTACATTAAGTTAGGCGCTCTAAAATAAGTTCTATCCTTCACCACAGAATTAAACTACAGAATTGGTACATTTAGTCATCGTCTCCATTAATTTCAAAGCTGTTTTCTTACTCTTACAAATGGCGCCCATGTTTGCTCCAAAGGTGAGTTCAGGTCGCCCTTTCGTGTTATTGTGTCCATCAATCCCTTGAGTAGGTGTTAGCAGAAATGAAATCTTAAGGGGATAATTTGCTTCCCTAACAACAAACAAGCACACACACAAATAGACACACACACACAAATACACACACACACTTATTCACAAATATTGACCCACATGCTCAACACTACGCATCAGCTGGAGTCCAAAAATAGCAGGCATTGTTTTTACATAAGTCTACTAGAGGAAGAGGAGTAAACATTTGAATGTTTAATCTACAGGTATCAGATGACTGGATCCTCTTGATGCAATTCTTTCAAGTACCTGGAGAGGGAGTTGTGTGGCAGGGAAAAAACCTACAGGATTTGGTTAGGTGCTACTTCCTCTGTAAGAAAAATTATATAATTGTTAATAAATATATTATGTATGTATTATATATGTACAAATTGAAATATAATAAAGTTATATTTTCTTATATAAAATAAAAAGAAAAGAAACAGAAAAGTTTTACAAACAAAATCAAAAGGTAGTGATTCTTGTTTATTCTGTAGGTTTTTTCTTTTTTAATTCATTTAATCTTTATTAATCTTTAATTAATTAATTAATTTAATATTTATTTAA
This sequence comes from Suncus etruscus, assembly GCF_024139225.1. Lineage (NCBI taxonomy): Eukaryota > Metazoa > Chordata > Mammalia > Eulipotyphla > Soricidae > Suncus > Suncus etruscus. The sequence continues at coordinate 2,649,650 of NC_064866.1, read as the reverse complement.
ACACTGTGATTACAAATATGATTGTAGTTGGGTTTCAGTCATGTAAAGAACAACCCCTTCACCAGTGCAACATTCCCATCACCAATGTCCCAAATCCTCCTCTTTTTTCTTCCATTATCTCTACTTTTCCACATTCTCATGGAAGATATTTATTTCTGGTTCAAATATCCCCAACTCAAGTAGTTAATGAGATCAACTTTAAGTTAAGAACTCACATAAACAAGGCTCGGCTTTTGTTTATTTATTTTGGCTATTTTCTTTGTTTTTGTTTGCTTAATTGTTTAAATCAGTCTAGCTCTTAGTAAATTGTCTACAGCCGAGTAAGTGGTTAAACACAACCAAATACAAGTTTTCTGGAACCATCCATAAGGACTAAGAGGAAAAAGTGCTTAAAAACAGAAATTATGGGCCGGGTAGGTGGCGCTGGAGGTAAGGTGTCTGCCTTGCAAGCGCTAGCCAAGGAAGGACCGCGGTTCGATCCCCCGGCGTCCCATATGGTCCACCCAAGCCAGGGGCGATTTCTGAGCACATAGCCAGGAGTAACCCCTGAGCGTCAAACGGGTGTGGCCCAAAAACCAAAAAAAAAAAAAAAAAAAAAGAAATTATTTTTGAGTTATTAATGTATTTCTTTATCTTTTTCTTTTTTTGGGGGGGGGGGTCACACCTGGCAGCACTCGAGGGTTACTCCTGACTCTACAGTCAGAAATTGCTCCTGGCAGGCTCGGGGGACTATATGGGATGATGGGGTTCGAACCATTGACAAGACTCTTCAGCCCACACAAGAGTATTTTAAAGTAAATTTTGAGGAATAGATTTTAAAGAAAGTTTATAATAAAGAGCGAAAACTTAAAATCATACTTTCCAGTACTTTGCACACTAAAACACTATTTCAGGATCATTATAAAATATATATCTAATGATATTTACCTACACAAATCATTTTAAATTATTCCTCTAAAAAAGATATGTAAAACCTGTGGTGTCTAGAAAAAAAATGAGAGAGGAGAGAGAAAAAATGAGAGGAAGTATTCTAAGACTTAAGGTGTCTGCCTTGCATTCAACAAACCCTGCCTCAGTCACTAGCAACATGCACATGGTCCCCCAGAGAACCACAAGCAAAGAGCCATAATCGAGTCTTGAGTGCTTCCATGTGTGTCCTAAAACAAATAAACAAATACACTAAAAAAGAGTTTAATAACTAATAAATGTGATTTTATAAAGATGAGATGGGATTCTACAAGAAACTAAGCTTTGCTGACACTACTTTGATAATTTAGACCTCAGAATAGTGTGAATTTTTAGTACATGATTAAAACAAAAGTATAACATTAAAATATATATATACTGTAAACAAATGACAAAATATATACCAGCTTATGAATCGGATGACATAACAACACTGAAAGAAGAATTACTACCACTAACTTTAAGGAGCCCAGAAGATGTCTTGGTGTCTTAAAGTACTGATGTGAGATCTGAAATTCAACCCCAAAACTCAGGTGAGAGCTGATAGCTATCTATTTAAGATAGCTTAAGACTGATAGCTCTGCTATTTAAGATATTTGGTGAGGACAAAAATGAACTTTTAAGCATAACATCATGGCGTCCAGAAAGACAGCTCAATGGGCTAGAGAGCACAGGGTTAACCTGAAGGAACCCCTTTTTCCTTTTAGACACAGTGGTTTGCAATATTGTTACCCAAGGAGCATCATGAATATCATTTCATATTCTTTCAGCACTCATTTCTAACTATCACTGTCATAGTGGCAATATCCTAACTGCTCTCTCTCGCTATTTGTGGCAAGCTTTCTACCACAGGCTGTTCCTCCTGCCCTTAGTCTCTATTACCTATAAATATTATTATGATGCTATTATTTTTTGTATTCCACAAATAAGTGCGATCTTTTCATGTCTATCCCTTTGACTTACTTCATTCAGCCTAGTACTCTCCATATACGTCCATATATAAGCACTTTCATGGCTTTATTTTTTCTACCATCTGTCTAGCATTCCATTTGTTCTTTATACACTCATCTGTTCTTGGGCACTTGTGTTGTTTCCAGATTCTGGCTATTGTGAATAGTGCTTCAATTAACAATGAACATAAGAATGTAGAGAGCTTTTCTGTGTGTTTTGATGTATATGCTCATTGAAATCAAAATGACATTTTTAATTTTGGGATATTTTTAATATGTATTTCTAAGTGTTGTCTACAATGATAAGAGTAAATTTTCTTAGATATAATTTCCACCACAAGAAATGAAGGCTTCAGAAGAAATTCATAAGACTAATATAATATTTGGAAGGGAGTGTGGCAGTTGAACCTCAGATTTATATTTGTGCTAGAAAAAAGATTACAGGAGTACTGGGAGTCTATCATATGACAAAGGAAAGATTTTTACAAAAGGATAATTTGAGCATCAAAAGAAATAGCCATTACAATTGAGCAAGATGCATTAAAAATGGATAAATCCATTGTCCATGATAATACTTTGGGGCACATTCCAAGCGTATTCAGGAAGCTCCAGGCTCACTCCCAAAGATATAAGGTGGTGGGAATGTTGCACTGGTGAAGGGGGGTGTTCTTTACATGACTGTAATCATACAAATATAATCATGTTTGTAATCACAGTGTTTAAATAAAGATAATTATAAAAAAAAAAAGATATAAGGTCAATGGACTGGAACAGATGGTTCATAGATAAGGAGAATAGGAAGAAAGTGATGCTGATCAGAGCCACCAAAGCCATGTGAACTATGCTTGGGACTACTAGAGCTACACATAGACATATATATATATATACACATATATACAAATATATTATTTATATATTTATATTTATATTGTATATTCATATAAACATATATATATTCATATAAATAACTTATATAAACATATATTTATATAAATATGTATGGTTTATGTAAATATCATTATAATTATATTTAATTATATATTATAATTATATTATTTATGAAATTATATTGTTTATGTCATAAATGTTAATACATATCTATTCATGTTGGAATATATTATATATTTTTGTTTGTTTTGGGAGGCCACACCCAGCAGCACTCGGGTTGACTCCTGGCTCTCTCTGCACTGAGAGAACCATATGGGATGCCGAGGATCGAATCTGTGTCCATCCTGGGTCATCCACATGCAAGGCAAATTCTCTATCATTGTGCTATTACTCTGCTCCTCTAATATATTTTTTTTATTGTCTCACATCCAGTGATGTTTGGTTATCCATGTAGTATTAATGACCTAACTCAGGGCTCTTCAGGTATAAGGAGTGTATGTGCTCAGTCATTTGAATTACCTCCCTGACACTCAAATAAATTTAAAAAAAAAAAGGTTATAAGTATGGAGAGCTAGTACAGGGGGTGATATGGTACTTGCCTTGCTGTGATTGAGACGTGTTCAATTCCCTGCACCACAGAGGATACTCTACATTACTAGGATTGATCCGTGAGCTCAGAGCTATGAGTAGGACAAGAATGCCATGGGTGTGGCTAAGAACCAAATCCAAAACCAGTTTTCTTTGCAAACTTTGAAGCTACCAAGCTATGACTTTGAAAATTGACAACAGAGGCTAGAAATAGTAGAACAGGTAGGATGTTTGTCTTGCAAGTGGCCAGCCCAGTTTGAACCCTGAAGTACTATATGGTTCCCTGATCCCTAAATACAGGAATCCGTGAGCACAGAGCAAGTAGTAAGCCCTGAACACTGCTGAGTATGGCAAAAACAAAACAAAAAGTGAATGGTGGGTGATGGGAGCTCATTAACCTTTCAGTACAGTATTGAAATTATCCATAATAAAAAATAGACTAATAGTACAGCAGGTAGTGTGTTTATCTTGTATGCAGTTAATCTAAGTACAATCTCTTTCACTACATATTGTTTCCTCAAGCCCTGCTAAGAGTGGTCTCTTAGTGCAGAGCCAGGAGTAAGCCTTAAAGCACAGTCAAGTGTGACCCAAGAAACAAATATAAATAAATAGAAGTAAATAGAAATAGAGAAAAATAATTAATGCATGAGAAGAAAATATATCATAAAGTCGGAAGCTCTTTAGGTATGGGGATATATTCTGACAAAGGAAATAGAGAGCACAGAACTGGTGTTGAGTCAATGTGAAGAGGAAGCTCTTGCACCACACCCAGTGGTGTTTTGCCTAAATTACCAACTAAACCCTCTCCCTTTCTATTTTACTGCCTTGTTTTATGTTTTATGGTTCTTATAGTGGATACTGATGTTTGTGGAGGTTTTTAATTGGGGTTACCACTGAGAACATAACCCAACATAGAGCTACAGGCTGTTAAAGTAACAACTCAACAGTTATTTAATGAAGAATTTATTTTATAGCACATTTGATATATAAAAATAATTATGGAAGCAAGACAATGCCAATGTCAGTGAGATGGTTGAATAAGTAGGGAATGAATATTCATACCATGGGAAGCTACATAAGCATGGTAAGTCTTGACATAAATGATATTTATTGTCATGAGTAGATGCTATATTACTAAGAGGTAAAAATTTTAGATCAATAAAATTTACATTTCCAGTCCAAATACAATTTTGCTTAACATAAAAAGGTTAATATAGAAAAGGATCTGAGTTAATCACTTATTTGAGATATAGAGACAATTATTGGGAGATGATAGAATTATGGGAGTTTTTTGGTTGTAGTTGTATTTTTAACAAGCTCAATTATTCAAAAAGAAAAATTGTGTTAATGCTAAAAACAATATAAACGTTTTTAAAAATTACATTTTTCAAAAGGAAAAGTTTAGCTTGTAAGGCAATGAGCTAATGACCTATAACAGGATATATTGATTACTATATTGTATTGATTACTTAAGTATCTATATCATCTTATATTATCTATATAATATCTATCTATATCTATATCTATAATATATATCTTATATTACTATAAGTACTATAAGTTTTGATTACTATAAGACAAAAATGGTTCTTGTATTTTATGAGATATTCTACTACTAAGTCCTAATCAATTCTTTCAAATTTAAAAAAATATGTGAAAATATGGTACATATACACAGTGGAATACTATAGAGCTGTCAGGAAAAATGAAGTCATGAAATGTTCCTATACCTGGATGGACATGGAAACTATTATGCTGAGTGATATAAATCAGAGGGAGAAAGATGGACACAAAATAGTCTTACTCATCTGCGAAATTTAAGAAAAATCAAAGAAGTTATTGTAATAATGCCCAGAGACAATAGAAATGAGGGCTGGGAAACCTGCTCAAGATATGAAGCTCACATAAAGAGTGGTGAGTTTTTAAGAAAAATAATTACACGAAAATAAAATAGAAAAGAGAAATAGAATGCCTGTCTTAAATACAGGCAGGGGGTGTAGGAGGAGAGAGATGGGTAGGCATTGGTTGCAGGAAGCGTGTACTGGTGAAGGAGGGGGTATACTTTTTATGACTGAAACCCAACTACAAACATGTTTGTAGTTAAATGTGCTTGAATAAAGATATTATTATTTAAAAAATAAAATAGTAATATATTTTGTATTCTTTTAAAAATGTGAATTCTACAGAGAAGATTAGCATGGCCCCTGCGCGAGGATGACAAGCAAATTTGTGAAGCGTTCCATATTTTTAATTTGAAAAAAAATGTAAATTCTAGACTATTTACCCTTGGAATTTTCTGAGAGTTTTTAAATAAAAATTACTACATTGTTAATTTCTACTTTCTTATTATTGATTGTTAATTAGTTATGGAATGGATATGATGTCAAAAATGAGCCCAGGTATTTTCTTTCTGTTTCTGGACTGGGTGGAGTGCAATTAATGTGCTGCTTTGTACTGAGAATGCACCACACCTTGATGTAATTTTCTGATGAGTACAAAATACAAAGCACAAAGCAAGGATTAAATTGCATAATTTATGTTGTCAACAATCGATCAGAATTTGTTTTTGAACAACTTCTCTGTACAAATCATAGTGCTTAGTAGAAAAGGAAGCACCAAGATATATAGGACATAGTATTGTCCTCAAGGGGTTTAAAGTCTTCTTTTGTAAAATTGTCTGCCTTGCTAACTGCGTAAAAATCACAATGGACCTCCATTTAGCTTCTTTTTGAGGTTCTTTCACATCCAGTGGCACTTATTCTGTTCTGATTTTTAGCACTGATTTTCTGATTTTTAATACAGCTGTGCTTGAACTTTCAAATAACAATATATTTCTTCTGACAATACTTATTAGAAAACTAAAAGCTACGGCCATCTTAAATATTAGGTAAAACAGAGTCAGTACCTTTTTGTACATGCCTATCTTGTAATGAAATAAAAAATTCTCTGTTCCTATGTTAAAGGAAAGGTTGAAAACCAAGAGGCAGCTAGAAGGTTTATAAATCAATGGGATAGCTACAACTGGGCAGGATAAATCTACTTCTAAGTAGTTGAAAAGTAATATCATAAAAAAGACATATTTGGGGGAGCCATAAAAGAGACATCTTGGGTGCCGAGCAGGTAAGGAACTTGCCTTGAACACAGCTGACCTAGGTTCAATATGCTGCAACCCAAATGGTCCCCCGAGTCCAGCCAGGTGTCCAAGCACCCCCAAGAACCCATAAAAATAGATATCTTGGAGAAAAAGGTAAACTAGAAAAAGGATACCACAGCACGCCCAAAACCATATCTCTGAGGGAAAGGAAAAGAAAACCACCATCCCAATGATGGATTCCTCTTATCAATTTACTATTCTTTAAAAGTATGCTACATTTACGGTTTGAAAATCTCTGAGATGAGTAATTGAAATAAAAATTGATCCAGACAGGTGACTTGGAATAAGTAACAAAGACAACTCCAAAATTAATCCAGATATTGATCTTAAATGTAAATCACAAAAGTTGTCAATTAAAGTGTCACTAAAGGTAAAGTCTTTGTGAGTTATTGTCTCCTAATCTTTATAATTTTGAATAATATATTTATCTTCCATGAATGTCAATATATTTTTTAAAATCGTAGGATTGGGTATTAGAAAATTTCAATTAAAGAACTACCTGAGCCAGTGTGCTTAAGTTATAGGTCATGTATGAGGCTCTGGATTTGATCCTTAGTTAAGAGAGAGAAAGAAAGAAGAAAAGAGCATCTTATAAATTCTATTAAAATTATATGCATCAATTTATCAAAAAAAAGAAACTTAAAATATAATAAGGCACATGTACATTTATAAAAATAGCCAAAATCAGGGGAGGGGAGAAAAATTTTAAAAATAGCCAAAATAAATTAGAAATTAAAATACAGTCATTGGCATTTAGAAGTTAAATATTGTGGAGGAGTTTCTCCCAAAAATTAAAGACAAAAAAAGTTAATGACTTAATAAATCATAAGCTTCTCACACAAATTTGGTTTCAGAATGTAAGAGTAAAGAGATAATACAGAGGGTAGGGCACACTCCTTGCACACAATCAAACTGGGTTTAATCCCTGGCATCCCATATGGTCCCTTGAGCAGCTATAGGAGTGATCCCTGAGTACAGAGCCAAGTGTCACCCCGAAGCATCGCCAAGTGTGACCCCAAAATAAAAAAGAATAAAAATGTAGAATGTTGCCAGCCAGAGCAGGCATTAAAGTTTCCACCATCTTGAATTGATGTTCAATCTTTGGTCTACAACTCTTAGATTATTGTTCTTATAATGAAAAAAGACAGTTTCAGTCATCAGTAAACATTCCAAGTAGTAAATGGAAGAAAGGGATAATAAGAGAAGGAACAAAAGGACAAAGGACTAGTCTTTAAAAATTACCTTGTGGACACTCCACTGAAATTCTATTTTCCAGAACTAAAATTAAGGCCATACATAGCTGAAAGAGAGCTGTGACATTTGTTCTGGGCAAAAACAAATCAGACTTAAAATAGCTTTATTAATATGCAAGGAATGTAAAATAGTGTATGAAAATCACAGCAAAGCAAACAATATATTTGAAAGACTAGAAAAATAAGTCATGAATTGGAAAACATGTTGAAATTATAATACATCAATTTCTATAATATAGAAGTTTTACATGAAATGCAACTAATTTGAGCACCAGAAGAAGACAAAAGAAATAATAAATGAGGGGAAATGCTTGACTAATAATGGTTTTATATCTCAAAGAATTAGTGAAAGCCATGAAATTCAGACAAATCTCAATTTTAAGAAATTTTAAGAAACAATATTATAATGTTTCTTCTGAAAATATAAATTAGGCTGGCAAGCACTCAATAATTAATATCAGTAAACAATGTTTAAAATAGCTTCAAAGTGATCCAAGACTATATTTGTCTAACTAAAATATTATTTATAGATAAGGACCAACTGAGATTGGCTTTACCACTAAAAGATAATGGGGGACAGACCAATGCTAAAATGTTTTATATTTAGGATGCCCAGGTTTGATCCCTAGCATCACTTAATATTCCAATACCATGAAAAGAGCACCCTCCAAAATAACTGTGGTGATAAATTCCCAATATCCATAAATATGAAATTAATGTGTCAAATACCTGAAGCTAGTATAATGATATGCATCAAATACATCTCCATAAAATCTTTAATAAAAGGATTTTATTCTTCTTCTAATATTATCCTTTATTATATTTTATTATTGTCCTTTAATTATTTTTTATTATTTTCTTATATATTTGATTACATTTTTATATAAAGGATCTAACAAAATGTCTACTTATTCCAAGATCTATGAAGCACTCACAGAAGAATCCAATAACCCCGTTAAAAGTGATAAAAGGAATTTAATAGATATATCTCAAGAAGACAGATGGAGAACCAATAGCAAGTGTTTACCATCTCTTCTTATCAAAGAATTTTAAATTAACATGACCATGAGATACCATCTGACATGAGTGAGCATGGCATATATCAAAGAGTCTAGGGGGGAAAAATCTGTTGACTGCGATGCAGTGAAAAGGAAATTCCAATTCATTATTAGTGGAAATGTTGTATGATTCAACCCCCATAGAATCTCCACTATGGAGATTCCCCCCAAAAAAATAAAAAATAGAGTGCCTATATGACCCAATACCCAGAATGTACCCATTCAAATTAATTTGAAGAGATGTAAGAACCTGTGTTCATCACAACACTTAGTATTATAGCAAGATCTGGAAATAGCACAGGTGTCCAATGGCAGATAAGTGGCTAATGAAGATTTAGTACATATATTTATATGCAATGAAATACTATTCAACGACAAGGAATAATAAAACCATGCAATTCACTGCAAGTTGGATAGAACTGGTGAAATATCATGCAATTTTTTTGCAACCTTAAATAAGACTGGAGGATCTCATGATAAAGTAAGTCAGAAGGATAAGGATAAGAATGAATATTGATGGTTTCAATAATCTGTGATAAACAGATAAACAAAGTAACATATCTAGGGAATGGTGAATAGTAAAGGTGGTCAAAGCACTGAGCTCTTGATATAGGGAAAAAAACTGAAGTAAGAAGAGAAATGGAGGGAGTAAGAAGAAAGTTCTGGAAATTATATCAGTTCAGTGGTCTTAGATTTATCTATAGTATTGTACCTGCATACATCTAAACGACAGTATTCAGCATTACTGACAATATGGGAAGTAAACTACAATAATTAAACTTAAAAAATGATACTACAAATCTGTAAAAAAATGATGCAATCACGGAACTTGCTGCAACATGGATGGAACTGGAAGATATTATATTAAATGAGGTAAGTTAGGAGAAAAAAGACAAATGCACAATGATATCATTTATATTTGCTATTTATAATAACTGCATGGAGAAATGCAATGGTTTGAATGGGAGTTGTTGAAAACACCCTTGGCCCCAGAATATAGCAAAGAGAAGAAAAGAAACTGAATGGATGAGGAAAAAATAGAAACAAATATGAAAGGATGACGTCCAGGGGCCAAGCAGTCTCAGATGCATTAGTGGTCTTAAAAAAAGGACAGAACTAAATACTTAAGTCAAAGGCAACAACAATGGAATTAAGAGACCCAAACGTTAACCATCTAAACTTAAACCTCTTCTGACTTCACTTATAGATGTCTGGCCTTGATTCTTTACTTCCAAGTTTCCTTTTTATTTTATTATTTCAGGTTTGAGATATAATGAGAGCAGTAAAAAAAATCATAGGGCAAAGTGAACACTTAATAGGAAGGCAAACCCACTGCTAGGTGAATAAATAAAAAGATGGAAAAGGAAGAAAGTATTCAGTGTAGAGGTTGACATTTACCCTCTAAAGCAAAGGGATCTGAAGAACAGAATATAATCTGAGAGGTGGCTCAGATTATGAAATTCATGCATAAAAATCATACATTTAACCAGTGGTCTGCAAGAAATGACAAGACTATTGGTAGAGATTTGGAAAAGGTTCATGTGAAAAAAATTAACCTATTTACATTTGTCTATCTGAAATCCTGCACTCAAAGAATATGTGGTTGCTCAAAATTTTCTTCTGTAGAAAAGGAAAGGCAGAAAGCTATGAATCAGGGGCCGGACCCTTGGCACAGCGGTATGGCGTTTGCCTTGCACGCAGCGAACCTAGGATGGACCGAAGTTCGAATCCCCTGCGTCCTATATGGTCCCCCAAAGCCAGAAGAAATTACTGAGTGTATAGTCAGGAGTAACCCCTGAGCATCACCGGATGTGGCCCAAAAACAAAAACAAAAACAAACAAAACAATAAAAGAAAGCTATGAACAAAACATCAAGCATACTGTATAGATTTGAAGTGGATCAGAAAAGAGTATAGCTGAGAAAAGTTACAAAGAAGTTCAAATAATAGAAAAACAGAAAACCATAGTGTTATGAAGGAGAAACCGTGGGCACAAAAGACTGGCTTCCCGGGAACTAAATAAAAACATTGAGTAAAGACCTTAGGAGACCTTAGAGTGAAACTATAGAGCACCATGGTTGGTGGAACAAGCATTATTCAGCAGGATAAAGATTTAACAAAATATGAAACAATAAATGACACCTTTGAAATCTGGGAGGAAAGCTAAGGAGTGAAATGGATAATATTAATAGCTAGAAATGAAATGATCAATTTCAATTTTTAAGCTAAAGTGAAATTTATGATTAGAAATCAGAAATAACATGCTGGTAATCATGGTGCTTAAATAAAGATTTATATTTTAAAAAAAAGAAATAAGGGAGAGAGATCTAACAAGTTTTCAGATGCCACTAAGATAAAGTAACAAGAACTTAAAAGCAATTATATAAGGCCTTGCCTTATCTCTTCCAGAGCCAGCTGTATAATCTCACCTGTCTTGACTTCCTTGAATTCCAGTCATGCAAAATTGATTCCTGCAAAACACATACCACTCTATCCTTTGCATGTATGGTTGTTTACATCCAGTTGATATTTTTCTATTTTAGTTTGCTTTTAAGACTTTTGCCAGTTGCCCTCATATAATTGATTTTAAGCATTTATCATTTTATACTATTGTTGTTTGTTTGGGGGTCACACCCAGTGGTGTTCAAAGATTACTCCTGACTCTGTGCTTAGAGATAACACCCTGTGGAGCTCGGCAGATATGTTGTTTTGGGTATTAAACCAAATTGGTCACATGCAAGGCAAATGCCCAGCCCATTGTACTATCACTGCAGCCCAGCTTTATATGGTTATGGCATATGAATCTCTCCCACAAAATTACAGGAGAATTTTTTGTGTACCATGCTGTACTCTCAGTATAGTGAAAGATTGCAATTTCCAATAAACAGAAAATCATTTGGAAGGGCAGATGTCAACAGAATTTAATGCCTAACTTTTCGGTATTTGTAATCCCACTTAATCCCCATAAAATAACGACCTTTCCAAACATATTGTATGGACTGAATAGCTACATTACTAATTATAGAGCTAAAAGAGATTGCATGAGATAATCACAAAAATATGAGATACATTAGAAGTCATGGCTCTTGCTCTGATGCAATATCTGAAGAGAAGAGGAGTTACTTGCTTTTCCAGGATGGACTATAATACAGCCTGAGGCAAGCTAGCATAGTTCAAATTTATTGGGACCAAATCATTCTGATTCATTCATAGAAGAGAGGATGTTTTTCTTACTCACTATGAATGTCAGGTTTTCCTGTTCAACCTGCTCTACCTAACTAAAATAAAATGCTCCCCCACTAGATGAATCTCTTGTTATAACTGTTCCAAGATTTAAGATTCCATAATGATCATTCAATAAGAAGAATGAGCCTATAAATAGTCTAATTTGAATGACAGCCTTTAGCTTCCTCAATCCTCTGTTGGCCTGGCTCTCTTTCCTGTGAAGTTCGAGAAAACAGCATCCAAATATTCCAAACATTCAAATATTTGAGCAATTGCTCTGATTATATCATTTTCGTCCTGTTCACTGGGAACTCAAATTTCCTTAATTGTCCAATTTCTCTCTCAACTCAACCCTTAACTTTCTGTTTTCCTTAGTCATTGGTTTATTCATTTACTCCATACATAAAAATTGAGTAAATTCCATGTCCAAATCTCTGTGCTTTACCTCCAAATTATTTCAATGAACCATACAGACCTTGTCTGTTCACTATAGATATTGGACCATATCTATACCCAAAGATTGGTACTCTGGGGCTGGACTGATAGCCCAGTGATAGGACATTGCCTTGCATGTGGCTGACCTGGGACTGACCAGGGTTTGATCTCTAGCATCCCTATGGTTTCCAGGAGTGATTTCTACCAGTTGCAATTTCTGAGCAAGAGCCAGGAATAACCCCTGAGCACTGGCCAGGTGTGACCCAAACACAAAAACAACAAAAAAAGAGATTTGATAGTCATCTTATTGCTATGTGTTTATCTCAATTTCTGGAGATTCATTGTCGGAATTACAGCTCCAAATCTTGCTTCATCTTGCCAGCATCTCTAACTTACCTGACTGGATCCAAATTTACCCATTTTTACTCCATCTGAGTTCTTTTACCTGATTTCTCTTTGTCACTAGTGTAACTGTCTCCCAGTTCCCGGTCACAAAGCCTGTAAGAGACATCTTTGTTGCTCATTCTTCCTCAGTTCCTCCTGCAATGCCTCATGCAGTTCCAACCATATATTGTTTTCCTTCTGGACAAATATTTTTCCTATCTATCACTTGCTTTCCTTACTCACTTCCATTTACTGACTTCAGATCCTCATTTTAAGCTGGACCATCACACCTTGTCAAGAGGTGTCCAGTGTTATCTCCATTCATTTCCTCCCACATTTGAATCACCATTGTCTAATTAGTCTCAGAGTCATATTGGAGCATTTAAGTGATTCATAGGCCAACTTCTGTATATTTAAAGTACTTCTTTGCAAACTATTTTCTTACTATCACACACACACACACACACACACACACACACACACACACACACACACATCCTATATCAATCTCTTCACTTAGCTGAGGCATCCAAGGTCTGGCCTCATCTCCCCTTCTCTGAGCCATCATCTGCATGCTTCCTGCAGTGGCTTTCCCTGCTTCCCATCAAGAATCATGTGTCTTCACTTCACTGTTGCTCCTCTGTTTTCTCCATTTTTATTACAGCAATTCTTACATAGAAAATAGTATGACTTGCATGATTACTCTCTTGTCTTCCTTTGTTCCAGAAGGCAAAGCCCATTTCAGCAGTGCCACAGTCTTATTCCTCTCCCCGTTCCAAATCCATGAACAGCATCCTTGAATAACAGCATAAACAAATGAATCTCTGAATCACCTAGGCTCTCCATTATTCAAACTCAACTTCATTTTCCGTTCCCAAGAAGGCTGATGACTATCCCAACTCACAAGAACTTATCCTCATTTGAAGTGCTGTAATAATTTCTCATCTCAGACCCATGAAATTCCTATAGGCATTGATTATGCCGTTTATGCTTCTGATATTCTTGTACTTTGTGAATTTGTATATATAGTGTGCATTCCTGATTTTGTATACATTTATATCATTGTTATTTTAGGTACATGACTTATTCACACTGTATGATAATCATTTTGGCCAAGTCAGACTAAAACTCCTTAAGGTCAAGATGTACATTTTTGTAGTTCCTAGACTTACTTAGCGTTTTATGTTATACACTAATAAAGTTTTATTTATTTCCCTTCATATGTGCCAAGATTCTAGGAATAATTTAGCGCTGTCCCTAAATAATCATTTGTGACAGTAGTCTATTCTTGGGATGCATAGATTAAGAAAAGGTGTCTCGATCTGGTACCATCAGACACTCCCACAACTGGCAAGATCACTTCCGATCACCTAAACTCTTGGCACTTCTCACGATCTATTGACAAAAGATGTGAATTTTCCTCACAAAATTATGAAGAGGATATATGGAAGATACTAGGCTTGAGAGACAGTGCATAGGTAGGGTATTTGTCTTGTATGTGATCTTGTCTTTGGTATTCCAGATGGTACCTTGAACATACTAGCAGTAACCACCCGAGCACCACCAGATGGGGCCCAAAAGAAAAAAGATGATTTTATGCAACTATATATCTACTTGGCTTGCTAGCTAGCTTGATATAGGTTGTCACCACTAACAATATAACAAGAATCAAGATAAAACTGGAGTTATCAGAAATAAACTGCATACTTCTATCATTGCCTTATTACTCGAAAATAATAAGGAAGCTGATTCAGCATGTCACAGGGCAGTGGATAAGACTAGAATTTCACATTCCCTCAGGCTCAGCATGCTCGGGGGCAGCCATCTCCTCAAAGTTAATCCCCATGTCATGTGAATAGTTTCCCCCACTGGTGGAGATTAAAAAAGACTCGGGGCAGGGAATAGAGAGTACTGGTTACCCCCAAAATAACTTCCTAGGTTTTTATCATAAAAATATATTTAGAATTCCCAAATCTCTCATTAAGAACTTCCTCAGATGGTCAGGTATGTTTGAACTGACAGAACCACAATATTCAAGGTCATTTGATGGCTATCAAAGTGCTTCCTGTGTGAGGGTGTGGACTTTTTTTGGATCCAGTTCTGTCTCCCTGAGTCACAGTATTTGTTTCCCAAATCTCAGGCTTCAGTTTTCAACTTAAGGGGTTCTACTCCAACCAAACCTTCAGATTGGCTAGCGAATCTGTGCGTTCCAAGTCAGGCAGTTTACCCTTCCCATTTCATCTCTCCACCACATCCTGGGCTATTGCTTCAACATGCATCATTGTTGTGGGGAAAGGTGGTTACCTGGATGACATCATCTATTTGTAAACAATTTCTACAAATCCCCTCCCACCTGAACTCTCAGGATCTAGGAGTTGGAAGTTGGGTCCATCCCACCTTGAACAAGCCTTCTCTTCAGAGCCTCCCTAACAGTGGTCATTTGGCCTCCAGTTTAAACACCCTTGATGAATCAATGGTGCATTTCTGACCTCACCTCTGCACAAATACCTTTGGTTGGGTGGATCCCACGACAGAACTTGCTAGTCATTGGGTCATGGATGGACCAGCAGCCAAGAAGCCAAGTCTCAATTCTTTAAGAGCCTGGGTGTGCCCACACCTTCAGTGTCCCTTCCAATGTGTTGGTAATCTCTATGGCTGAGAACATGATGATAGGCTCGGGGTCACACAGACTCCAGCCTGAATCTCATTTGTCTCACTCCTCATCTTTTGACATTGGCCTGTAGAGTGACTTTTGCTAAGCTCCTGAAACTCTCTAAAGCCCCATTATTCTCAAATATAAAAGATAAGAAACTAGTGTCTATATTATTATAAAAGTCTGAGGATTAAATAAAATGATACATAAATAGCTCACCTGGTGACTGTAATAAAGTAAGTACCCAGTGAAGGATGTCACTCTGTTCTTTTATTTATATTTTTGGGGATGTTTATAACCACATTCTCACACTCAATAGTGCTCAGGGGTTACTCCTGGCTTTGCACTCAGGAATCACTCCTAGCAGAAGCTCAGGGGTCTATATGGGATGTTGAGGATCAGATATGGGTAGGCCGTGTGCAAGGCAAATGTCCTACCTACTGTACTACCACTCTGAACCTTATTCTTATCCTCTATTTTTGTCTCTTCCCTTTTGAATCTAGCTGAGGTCATTGTTTTTTATTTTATTTTATTTTTTAAAAAAATATATAAAATAAAATATTTTATTTTTATTTATTTCTCTTGTTTCTGAAATGAGTGGATCAGATCTATGTCCACAGACTTGGATTTTTGACCCCACTACCACTTGTAGAGAAAGACATATCTAGAGAAAGAGCAGGGCACTTGGGTTTCGCTGAGCATAAGAAAAATCCTAGTTTGTGATCAGGTATCTTCATTGATGAGGGCTAGAGAGAAAGCAGTCTTCTAAAAGAGTCTATTAAAAATATCTTACTAAAAATAATATATGTGTATATATGTAACTACCAGCTAGAAAAATGATCAGAGATCCTCTGGGGCAAAAGGAGAAGTAAGAGAAGGATGGAAGAGGTGGCTTGGATGTAAGGTCCTAAATTCTTAGAGATTTCAGTAGTGAGACTGGAAGTTTCTGGGGGCCCTCCAGAGAGTAGGTAGTTAGGGACCCAATCTCACCAAACGTGTTCTAGCTGGCAAACTCTGACAAGCTTCGTAACTTCAGTTTCTCTTGAGTAAAATGGAGTAACAGCACCTTCCTTCCTGAGTCATTGAATGAAACGAGTCCATTGCAATAGGCGAATTCTTGATATCGTAGCCAAGAACCAAAAGTGTCTTTGACTTAATTTTAGATTTCTGCTTTTTCCCAAATATGTGAGCCTTCCTAAGAGGGCAGGGTTGAGAGGCGGTGCAAGGACTAACAGAACAGGATCCGAAAGACACCAAAAGACAATAAATAAGAGAAAGGATATTTTCAGGAGGTAGAAGCTTTATTATCACATGTATTCACAGGACAAAGGAACAGGTAGGTAATGATTGTACCACCAGTGTGTGACAGCCCCTGAAGGCCAGCAGAATGGCACCAGAGCTCTCAGGCTGTGGTGGAAAAAAATCACGCAGGTGGGATTAAGGGCAGGGGGGTTTCTGAACAGCCACAAACAGTTAGCTTGGAAGGGAATCAACTCTAGGACTCCAGGTAGAGAAGGGAGGACCGTGAGGCTGAGAACTGGCGGGAGAGCATCAGCTTAGGGCAAATGGCTTTAGCTCAGCTTCTGCAGGTCAGACC